>NC_057943.1:5318969-5328969 GCF_018555375.3 Anguilla rostrata | reverse complement strand
TCTCTTAAAAAACAGTTAACCTTATTACTATAATATTACTATACACCTTATTGTTATTATTAATCTTTTCACCTTGCTACTGTATGACTTTTGCTAATTTCGTGGGAGAAATTGTAAACATGCAATAAATACATATGCTATGTTTTCAAAAGTCCTGTAGCAACTTTGTATACACAGGTACTGTAGCTGTATTAAACACAAAGTAATAAAAGAAAGAAATACAACCTTTTTTATTTTCTAATCTCAGATTTTTTTGTGGGTGATTCTGGTGGCCCTTCCCCATACAGGCTTAACACGTTCACCTACTTCGGACTCAGACGCTCCTCACAGATTTTATACACACTTAGGGACAAAAGGCTGGCTATTTGGGGGACACATTAAGAAGGCAACACACAAAGAAACCCTTATTTTGCTGAGAGTGTACCCCGTACACAGATTGCAGAAGTCATGCCTGTTCACTTACATGTTAAAAAAACATAAGTAGTTCAATCTTCCATTAGCCCGTGAGCGACAGGTTTGGCTTTAATGAACTCCCCCTCCCACTAATGGACCATGAAAGCAACAGGGGGAAAGCCAATAATAATCCATTTCCCGACGCCGTAATTATAGGTCTGTCCTGTTAATTAGCGATGTCTGATAGTTCTGAATTGCTGACAGCCCAGCGGGCTTTAAAACACATAGCAGAACCCTGGCACGAGGGGCATGGGGTGGGACGGGGGGGTGGGACGGGGAGGGAGGGGGGGGGGCGGTTAGGGTCACGATGCCATTGTCCCGCCGTTCGGGAAGAATCGACCCCCGCCGCAGACTTGGGCAGCCAATCGAAACGGAGTGGCGACTGCTCTCAGGCGGTATCCGGGGTAAAAAAATATAATCATTTTAAAAACTCGCATCAATACGAACAACGAACAGTCAAAACTGCTCCACAACTCGGGTCCCTTCCCTCACTGCTCAGAGGATGTGGAAAGACAGGAGTTCAATTTGTGAAAAAATACGTGAAATAAAACATTTCTCCAGCCATGCAAAAAAAAACCAAAACAAAAAATCCCGGCCCAGAATGCACGGCGGCACAGAAGCTCGGCGTCGTAAATGCGCAGTGAACGCCCGCGGCGGGGGAAGGTGCTAGCACGGTGGAGGAAGGTGCTAGCGTGGTAAGGGAAGGCATTAGCGTAGTGGAGGAAGGCGCTAGCGTGGTGGGGGAAGGGGCTAGCGTAGTGGAGGGAAGCGCTAGCACGGCGGAGGAAGGCGCTAGCACGGTGGAGGAAGGGGCTAGCACGGCGGGCCAAGGTGCTAGCGTGGCGGAGGAAGGCGCTAGCACGGTGGGGGAAGGCGCTAGCATAGCAGAGGAAGGTGCTATAGAGGCGGAGGGAGGTGCTAGCGCGACTGAGAAAGGTGCTAGCGTGGCAGAGGGAGGTGCTAGCGCAGCTGAGGAAGGTGCTAGCGTGGCAGAGGAAGGCGCTAGCGTGGCAGAGGAAGGCGTTAGCGCGGCGGGGGAAGGCGTTAGCACGGCACTCACCGTCCACGCAGGCGGGGCGGGCGCGGGTGGTCCCGGCGATCTGGCCCCTCCGGCAGGCGCAGCGGGCCGTCTGTCGGGCGATGGTGCGCCGCGGCTGGCTGCTGTCCCGGTTCAGCATGACGATCTCGCACGTGCCCACCGCCAGCTGGCCTGCAGGGGGCGACGGAGAGCACAGGGCCGCGGGTCAGCTCAGGTGCTGATGGTGGTGGTCGCCAAGGCGATGAGTGGAGAGAAAAGTGAGGACATGACAATGGGGAAACCATGGGAACAGTGCAGCGAAGAGGAGCTCGAGAAGCCATCGCCCAGCGCACCGCCTCTACCTTATTCTTTTTACTTTTAGGTCCCCTTTATTACGCAGAACGAAAAATGAAATAAAATAAGACTTGTTTACAACATTTTCAAAAAACTCACTCACACACAGACACACGTGCACACAGACACCCACATGTCCACAGATGAACAAGTGAAAATGAGCAAAAAAATATAAATAAAAACACAAAAAAGAAACCACTGAAAGAAACCTAACCTAACCTAAAAGCATAATAAAATTACCCAAACTACACAAACACAAATCAAATCAAATCAAAACACAATCGCAGAAAATAGATCTTCTTACCAAAACTTCAAAACAGTACTCCACATTTCCCCTCCTCATTCACCGTACATAGACATTCTCTCACTCCCCTGATCCCCCAGAAACCCTGAAGACTGTCTACCAATGTAAAAAAAAAAAACAAACAAAAAAAAACAAAAAAAAACAAAACGGTGAGAACTGAGCCAACTCGGTAAGCAGCCGCTCGTTCTCTTGGAGAGGCACGAGCCTGAGCCAGGAGGAGAGTGAGAGCGCTCTGCACGAGCGCAAAGCCCCTTAGGCTGGCCCCGCGAGAGGAAGACAGAGAGCGCTTCATCCCGAAGAGCTTCATCAAAGCCAGCCAGGGAGGCCCTCCTTTAAACTGCAGCATTTATGGTTCGGACCAGTCAGCCCTCTCCCGCACTTTCCTTTCACCCCAATTTACAGCAGCAACCCCCCCCCCCCTCACCCCCCATCCCCCAACCTCCCCGACCCCCGACCCCCTAATCTTCAGAGCCCCACTACTTCACACCTCTTTCATTCTCTCTTGCCGGTGGAAAGGCCCGAGCGATAGAGGTGGAGAGAGGTCACACCAATCTTTTTCTCGGCGTTTGTTTCCCTCCAGGCCCATTTCAGTGCTGCGCGCTCCTCGCGGTGCTTTGTAGTTCGAGACGGGCTTTTGTGCAACACGCCGCCGCCGCACAACTCTGGCACAGGAAGCCTTAATAGACACTCCATTAATATGCTAATTGATGTTTTCTGATGATAATGCACCACCAGGAAAAAAAAAGAAATAAATAAATGCTATCTTGTGAAACATCTTAGCTCATTTCTCCTCTCAAGATGCATCAATGCTTTCCGTAGCAAAAAAAAAGGAAATCTACACTTTGAGGAAAACGCACCACCGAAGGTTAATGGTGCTAAGGGAAAATTACAAATATATCTATTTGGTAATTAGGGAGATAAGGCTAAATGAGGTCTCTGTCTTCGGCATCTGAAAAGTCAAACGATGAAAACATGACATATTCACATTTAATGGTGACTGAAAATTCTCAATACATGCTTGAGATCTGTTGTATTGTGTGATTGATCAACAAAACTGACAAATTAAAAGTAAAGGTGAAATCATTTTTTTTTAAATTCTTGATTTCTTGAAAAAGGGGAATTTATACAAACATATTGAAGCAACAATTGGCAAAAGAAAAATTGAGCAAAATTTTTAAAAGATTACTTGTTGAATCAACATAATTCAAAAGATTAGCTTAATATCTCAATGAATAAGAACATGAATGTTTAACTAGGTTCAGCGTAATCAAGACTTTAAATATGGAGGAAAGCCACATTGGTTGTACTGTAATTAAACCAGCTGTGTTAGTCTGCCAGTGATAGGCTTATAGCATCTACTTAATAAAACCCCAAGTAGAAATTACTCAAAAACTTGAATGCAAATTGTTGCCTTAATTTTTTTTCGGAATAGTGGCACTTAATTAATCTTTAGAGTGTTGCCACTAGACCCAGGACACCCAAATCTGGCCCCCAAGGCCAGCAGTACTGCTGCTGGTTCTCATTCTTCCCCTCTAATCAGGGACTGATTTAAACCGGGACACCAGGTGAGTTAATTAACTAATGAATTATTTAATCAAGGCGGGAAAGAAAAGCAGGAGCGCTACTGGTCTTGAGGGCTGGATTTGTGGACCCCTGCACTAGGCACTGGCTGATGCCAGTGCGGATAGCAGAGGCTGATTAATGCTCAGACACCGGGTCCTGGTGGAATAATGACCAGCCCTTGTGCTAATGACATCCCGGGCCTGACTCACTGAGACGCAAAACCAATAACGTGAGCAATGATTGGTCACGCCATTTGCTTCGCACCAATCATTGCTTGTGTTATTAGTTTGGGCGTGCTAAAAGGTTTTGCACACGCTAAATGCTCTTTCTAGTAAATCAGACCCTCAGTGCATTTTACATGCACACTGATACTCTGATCTCACGCAGTATTATCATGGAAATATTACTGAAATGGTCATTTAAATGGCTTCAGATCGTCTTTATCAGTGTAAGGTCATAATCGGTGTATTCGAAAGCCGACCAAGACGCCTGCATTTTTGCCCAAGCTTGTGATTTTTGTTGGTGCGTGTAGATGGCATACTCATGTCTTTCGGCCTTAGTAAACTGCGCCTGTCAGGTGGAAGTCGTAGATCCCACTTGAAAACAAGCATGGCAGCCGTTTACACCATTTCCGCTGAGCCTACGCCTGTTATGAAAAGAATCATGTAAATGCAGTTATTAGAATAATCTCGTTACCTACACCCATGGGTACACAATAATCGAAATACTGGCATAAACTGATTATTCTACGTGTATAATGAAAAACTCACATACCGCTGAAAATTAGGATCGATCCATTACAAAAAGGTCAGTGAGTTAGCGAACCGAGTTAGCTGAGTTAGCAAAACAAATTATACAAAACGATATTAATTTTAATACAGGGAAAATAAAAAAAACAAAATGAAAAACCCAGCAGCAATAAACTGATCATTATTTTCTCATAAACTGATTGCTCCCATATTGGAGTGCAAGCGTAAACGTAGCCCATGCTGAACGCAGTCGCCAGTCCGTGGTCAGTAAGAGCAGACCACCGTCCTCCAGCTGCAGAGCTTAGCGGTACACACACGCGTGTGTCACAGACGTTGGCTCCGCCCACTACAGCCACGGATACAGGGCTGGATTAGCTCCCTGCGCATTACCATACATTACATTACAGGCATTTAGCAGATGCTCTTATCCAGAGCGACTTACACAACTTTTACACCGCATTTTACATTGTATCCATTTATACAGCTGGATATATACTGAAGCAATTCCGGTTAAGTACCTTGCTCAAGGGTACAACGGCAGTGTCCTTACCCGGGAATTGAACCTGCGACCTTTCGGTTACAAGCCCAGTTCCCTACCCACTGTGCTACACTGTGCAAGAGGCCAACAGTCCTTTATGCAGCGAGGTAAACATGTCGCTTATGCTCAGAAATCACCGTGAGAAACATGCCCCCTGGTGACATCACGGGCAACCTCTGCAAACACCTGAGACCAGGGTGCTGCGCGGCAGTGTAGGACAATGGGCACGGAGCTGGGCTTGTAACCTGAAGGTCGCAGGTTCGGTCCCCAGCTAGGACACTGCCGTTGTACCCTTGAGCAAGGCGCTTAACCTGCATTGCTCCAGCGTACATCCAGCTGTATGAATGGAGGCGGTGTAAAACGGGACGCAAGAAGTTGTGTAAGTCGCTCTGGATAAGAGCCTCTGCTAAATGCCTGTAACGTAATGCCAACAGGGATTCTGGGCCCCATGAAGGGACCTCACGTTGGGCCCCCTACCACCCCAGAAAATCCTATGTCCTTATTGTTTTTTGAAGGCCCCTGTCAATAGTAGAAGAATCGTCCGAGCATCCGACAACTGCTCAGGTGCAACCAAAGATAACTTCATTACACTGAAGGTACCTGTCAGTCAGGGCCCTTGGAATCATCCTAACTACCCCCCACAGCTGGTCAGAGAAAAATCAATAAAACCTCAGACTCGGGTCAGGTCTCCATAATCTTACAGTATGTTGAAACATTCAACAAATGTGTGCTCTTTCAACAAAACCAGCACCTTGTAGTCAGGTCAGGTGTAGGCTACACCATGTGAATACTAAAGCTCACCACATCGCACCACCGCTGCTTTACCCTCTGAGATGCTTCCCCATCCTATTTTCCTGGGGGAAACCCGGTCCAAGCTAGCACTGACACTGAATTCCCACTTTCATAAGTATCACAAAATCTTTACGCCAAAATCTTTACAGCAATCAGCGTGGGAAACTGAAGGCATAACAGCCCTTGTTTCTGTGCTGGGTATGAATGAAGGCACACAGAGACGACCCACATGCCTCACCGCCCAGCTCTGACAGTCCCCCACTGCACCTCACTCAGCCATCTGTTTCAGGGAAGCCGACCGGAGGTCAGGGGTTCCACAAAATTGCAATGTTCACCAAGGGGACAAGAAGCCCTCAAGGCCACCTCCCTCCACAGCCCTCTTACAGCTAGGATTCTCTCTACACATCAGTAACCTTCTCAGCATTCAATCATAACAAATTTTTTTTTTTTTTTTTTACATAAAATTTTTTTATCACCTGAATTTATATAAGGGAATCAACTCACGGATGCCTCAACTTCACTGGCTATGCTGTTCATGCTAATTCGTCAATTAACCCTTTAAGGCGTGAGATCACAAGTATGTGATTAGAGTGTTCTCAAATGAACATTCTAAAGCCGATGTAACAATCGCTGCTGGTGACTGAAAGCGACTGAGTTCTAGAACGCTGACTTAGAATTTTGAAAAAGGCGTTCCAAAAAAAATAGAATAAAACAAAAACTACTCTTCAGTGGGTTAATTTTGCTATGGCCCCTCTCCTTCCACCTCCTCGCAGCACGTTTCCTGCCTGCCTCCCCGGACGGCCGGGTCATCAGATTACGGCGCCCTCTCCATGTTTTAACAGTGGAGAGATGAATAGGTTTTCTGTGATAAGCCTTAAAAATAGGATTGGTGGAGAAAGGTTGGGGGGGGGGGGGTTGGGGTTGCGAGATAGACTTTTTTAATATGCCCTAAGCTAAGACAGCTATTCCATCTTGTGCGGCTGAGTTAACTGATATGACAGCAGTTCTCTGCCGTGTTCTTGAGTCAGGGCATTTGGCCTTATATTCATATCAGATTATGAAATTTAAACACACAGCAACAGCCACCAGGATCCCCTGGAATTTTGTGCCGAGTACAACAGCAGGATAACAACAGACTAAGGTTCCCTGTGGTTAGAGAGGACTCTTTCTGTCTCCTTAATCTGAAAAAAGAGGGCCCTCACACGGCATCATATACCAGCATTCATGTGTGCATGCACACACACACCCACACACACCTAAATATGCAAACACATAAATACACACTGCGCATCAGACACCTAAATATGCAAACACATAAATACACGCTACACACAGACAGATTCAATGTGTCACTTTCAGGTAGAATCTAACCAGTAAAAATGCAGGTCCACTTGCATGTCTGCATGTGGTATGTGTAAATTTGCATAATTGCGTACCTTCCAATTCTCCTATGTGCGGCAGTACACTGATAGTCAAAGATAATATTAATACAGATCCTATTTGGCGAACCACACAGGAAATTAGTTTTTTTTTCTTCCCATTTTGTTTCACCTGCTTCAAACATAACAGTTCCCCTGGGTTCTGCTGAAGCGCTGCGTGTGATCTAGTATCAGACAATAAGTTTCAATTCAGAGAAAGTAATAATTAACATGGATTTAAAAATGATGTTTTTTCTTTAAAAATGTACGCACAATTAAGTCAACCAAGCAACATCTGATTCCTGGCTAACTGACGGTATCCAATGCAGAAGCGCCTCACTCCAGACACCACACATTAAACCACTTTAGTAATAACTGGGGGGGGAAAAAAGTTACATAACTGACCTCTGATCTCTTTTTAATTAATCAAAAGCATTTGATGAAAAACAATCACTTTGTTGTAATTAGCGTGAGTTAATCTGAGAAGCACGGCGGTAATCCCTCCGCGCCAGACAGAAGACAAAGGGTAACAGTGCAAAGGGATCAGGTGCTGATCCCCACTGAAACCGCCATACTTGTTGAATAATGCCTGAAACACAGATTCAGGACCATTACCTGCAAGCAGGTTACCTGCAGCACACAGTTTGCACTTCAACCACAGCCATTCATCAGGCTGTTTGTACTATAATTTTTTTTTTGTTGCAATAACATAACTGCCATTTTTAGCTATGGTATTTGAATTTAGTTATCAGTGATGCGTACATGTGTGCGTGCGTGTTCGTGTGTGTGTGTGTGTGTGCAAGTGCGTGTGTGTGTATGTGCAGTGTGTGCGCGCATGTGCATGTGTGCGCATGTGCATGTGTGTATATGTGTGTGCGTACACGTGTGCGTGTTTTGTCTGCATGTGTGCACGTCCATTTAGTTAGTATCTGCACTGTATTATATATAGCAGCAGAATAATGGAATTCAACAGACAGATTGCTAGAGGCAGCCCAGCTCTCAGCCCTGGAGCGAGAGAGAGAGAGAGAGAGCCAGAGTAAGAGAAAGAGAGAGTGGGAGAGGCAGAGAGAGAGAGGGAGGGATATGTAGAGAAAGACAGAGAGGGAGAGAGGGAAAGAGACAGAGAGGGAGAGAGAGAAAAAGCAAACACATCCACATCCCTGCCCTCCAGCAGCAGGGCCAGATGCACAGGCTCTAACAGCTCGGCCATGTTGTGTTCTCTGGCTACATCTCCAGACCACATCTGCACACACACACACTGCAAACACACACACACACTGCATACACACACACCCTCACACACATACACACACACACACACACACACACATACACACTAAACACACACTGCATACACACAGACATAGACACACACACACACGGATCACACACACACACACTATACACAAGCACACTACACATTGCACACACACACACACACTATACACACACACTGCACACACACACACACACACACACGCATACACACAACATAGACACACAGCACACACACCTCACACACACACACACACTACACACACATACACACACACACACACACACACACACACACACACACACACACACACACACACACACACACACGCACACACACACACACACACTACACACGGAGCGGTGCGGCCCGCCCCCCCAGCAGACCCGCGGGACGCGCTCGGGGGGCGACCGCGCCCGCCTTCCCCCGTAATTCACACGTTCCGTACGGCCACACCGCCCGGCGGCTCGGCGACAGCCAAACCAAACCAGAGGCGACCCCCCGCGCCCCACCCCGACTCGCCTGCAACGGTCTGCGGAGCGACGCGATTGCCGAGGACACACCTCGCACGCCTCCCGAGATGATGCGTGAAATAGAACAGAAAACTGGCCAATGGGACCTTTGGCAGCGCCTGAGCAACGACGCCCCCGAATCAAAGGGGAGGCGAGCCCGACCGCGTCGCCGTATTTAATAATAAAATAAAATCTTTAATTTCCTGTCCGCCGATAAGCTGAAATGCCTCTCATTTTTTTTGCTGAAGGGGTCAACAAATCCCACAGCTATTCAGACCATGTGTTTTTGCAACAGTTCTCTCTTCTCTCTGGGGGATTCGGGAATAGCCAATAGAACCCCAGAAGCAAAGCATCTCTGTGTCCAATCAGCTTCCATTTCCTCCCACCAATCCCCCCCCCCGCGGAGTTTTCCACAAATGCAAAGTCCCACAAATCACCAAAATTAACTGGGCAAACTGTTTGAGAAGAAAAGAGTAATTGCACAACCTGGCTCAGCCGGCTACGTAATTTTGAAGAATGCTTCCTGGGGTGGGCGGAGTAGGAGTGTCCATCTCATTTGCATAAAGTGTTCCATATGCAAATGAATCTGTACAGCATATTTGGGTAGCTGAGCCCGGCTCACGAAACCCGGATCAAACCATCAAACTAGGCGTCGCACATCAAATATGAACCAAGATTCGGCCATTACAAGGCCTATTTCTCACTTCAAATGTTTTCAAAAACGTATTTTAGTGGACTGTTTAGGTGGAAAATGAGAAAATTTACGAACAGGCCGCCGTGTTTTAAAAAGTAAAACGGACGAATTTTGGCCAGCGCGCGTGCAAACTCACCTGGGCCTCCCTGGACCTCCCTGGATCACCCTGAAGGAACATTCCCACAATCCTCTGCGACATAGCTCAGGAGGTAAGACCGATTGTCTGGCAGTCGGAGGGTTGCCGGTTCAAAACCCCGCCCTGGGCGTGTCGAAGTGTCCTTGAGCAAGACACCTAACCCCTAACCCCTAACTGCTCTGGCAAATGAGAG
>NC_057943.1:5258969-5316469 GCF_018555375.3 Anguilla rostrata | reverse complement strand
CTCTTGCATGCGGTAATAACCCAGCAGGCAGGAGCGTTTCACTTAGGAATAACAGGAAGTACTAAACGGCAGAGAAAAATGAATTAACCTGCGTTATACAGCTTCTGCCGTTTTAGCCATTCATCAAAGCCTTGTTTTGAAACGAGAGCCGTAAGTGCTCGCATGCGTGGGATACCTGAGCAGAGACGGAACAGGAAGTCGTCGAAACCCACCCGAACTACCTGGAATTGCCGCAAACATAATTATCCGGATTTCGTGTGTTTATGAAATAATAAGAATCCAGAAAGGAGCGGGGGAACAATTTAATCGAGTGGTGGGCAGATGAACATATCCATTATGCATGAGCCTCCATCTGAAAGGTTTGCTTGTGTTTGAAACAGGAAATGTACCCTTACTGTGCAATTTTGTAAAAAACCTTCAAGGAAAACAGGCACACACACGCACGCACGCACACGCACACACACACACACACACACATACACACACAATACGTAATAATGAATGCAGAAGGAATCAGCTAAATGGCAGCACTTAAGATCGTGATGGTGGTGATTGAATGGTGTGACCCACATTGTAAAACCAACATGATAAATGCACTTAATACTAGTTTTACGGTTACAAGTACAACATACTACTGCATAAAACAACATAGCAATTTCAGCATGCTGTTAATAAATATTAATTACTTTTTACAGTCGTATGTAATTCTAGTTTTACAGTTACAAATACAACATGTATGAAATAACTTTGCGTCAATAAAGTCTTAAGTTTTCATGTTAACAGAGTACTATTACTAACAGACTGTCTGTCCACTGGCACCAGGGAAAACATCCAAATGTACAGCAATTATAACATGACTAGAAGACATACTGCATAAGCAAAAAGATAACAAAATGCTTAAAGGCACCTATGCCAATGAGAAATGAAAGACTGAAAAGAGTTTGAACAACAGCACAACTGCAACTACTGACCTGAAACATGGCATGACAGCTTTCCTACGTCTTTTAAATTTGAGCATCTCCAGGACTCTTCCAAAATGGTTTCAGAGGTAGAAACGAAATTTATTTGACAGTTCCCTGGTCACAAAATATAATCTAATAAAATATCCCATTCCATCATCCACGATAGCAACATATCTTAATTCACTTGATTTAATTCACAAATAGACCAATCAAACAAGTAGGCCTAAACCATGCCCATACCTTACGTTACATTAGACATGCGCTCAAGGGCTAATATTGTACGGTATATAAGAATGTTTTCTATTTTCCTGGTGTGCACAAGAGAGATCAGTTAGGGGGAAAAAAATTCACAGAATTACACGCACTGGCATATAATCATAATACAATATAGTTTTCAAAACCAAATGAGTTTGCACTGAGAAAATAGAAAATAAAAAACCCTAGACAAATTTAACGTTAGCTCTGATACATTACCTTGGAGTTAATTCAGGTAATCCTGGCTAAATCCAAGACTGACCATGGGGAGCAACTCAACTGAATCCAGGTCTTAATTGCCAGGATTTTCTCTATCCTTGCTGATATAAAGCCAGAAATTAACTTTTTCTTTTTTTTTTAGTTAAGTTTTAAAGCCCGCCCTGATTGCAGGGAGGAGTACAGTGGATTCCCAGCCACAATTTAATGACAATTTACAAATGGGGGAGCGAGGGGGCACCGGGGGGGGGGGTAATTTCAGAACTGGTAAGCCAGTAGTCAGCGTCCGACTGGGAACAGTGCTGCTGAGAACGTGAACTGATTTGAGGGATTGAGCCGCATCTAATGTATCCCTAAATTTGTCCCTTGTAAGGTTCACCAAACTAAACCGAAATATCACACACATTACAGAAACAAAGACTGAACACACAACGTGTACTGAGCCTAAAGATAAAACTTTGCGCAAAGAAGAAGAGCTGGACAGTTGAAATTAAGGGTGACTTGGATATATATCAGTGAATTAGTTTCAGCTAGATTGCTTGAACGTTTATCACAACAGCAAGAGCTTGCAGAGAACTGAAAGCGTTGTTCTCGCCATTAGACCAATGGGAGGACTTCACCATTCAACCTCGTCCAATCAAATGCAGCTGAAAAACGGTGAAATGCTTAGCCTCGGTCACTTGTTCGCCACAAAGGACACGGGCACTTCCTGCTGCAATTTTCTCATCGGTGTATCTAAAATGGCAGGAGCGTGTGCAACGGATACGGCTTTTGTGTTCAAATAAAACTTCACTTGATTGTCAAAGGCTGACAATAAAAAGAACATATCACTAAACCCAATGCGCTTTCTGGGCCAAGTTGCTTCGGCAATTTTAGATATCAAACTGCAAACCGAGACCCAAGCTTAAAAAAATCTAACTGACTTGGCAATAGCTACATTCATCTTCTTCAGTGAGAATCCAGCTAAGTAGCTACGTTGACAGTGGACACAGGTGAACTTTCAGGAAGCAAGAAACAGGACATGGAGCATATCTTCGAAGAGCAGGTTTTTGGACTGCTTTTTTTTTTTTTCCAAAACTCAAAGTCAGTGTTCTAGAACTCCATCGCTTTCAGTCACCAGAAGTGACTGTTACATCAGCATTAGAATGTTCAGTTTAGACAATTCTAATAACACATTTGTGATCTCACACCTATAAAGAGTGAATTATTTCTCTAAAAATCAAGCCAATGAAAAGCTCTTTAGAATATTGCAAAGTAGTTATCCTACATGTCTGAATGAATTTGGCCACACGGCCTACAGCCAATCATCCAATCACAGGGGTGCGGAACCGTGGTAAAAGTCATACGCATCCGACTTTAGCTTACTGCCGTCAACAAACAGATGTCATCAAAAGTGTAGCTAATCGCCACAGGCTCAACTAATTAAATTCTGCATTAAAATCTAATCTCATTATCCAAGGGTTTCCCAGTTGTTAAATGTTTCTTTTTTTTTTTTTTTCCTCAGGTGTTAAGCCTTACAGGTTTTCCAGGACGAGGGGAAAACCTGTGCAAGTACTCAACATGCTGTAAACATCTGCCAGGTTACGCAGTAGAGGCAGAAACTCAGGGGATCTTCAAGGCCAGGCCTGATACGCTGTTAGATACTATCTAGTCTGTAGGTACAATTTAGTCAGGAAAATGGTGAGCATTGTTTGGCTGAATGGCCTGTTTTTGTCATTTTGTTATGCTACGTTATCTATTTCATGCAGTCTCGTTGAGCAGAGAAAACTAATTTTAGCAAAACACATTTTCTTTTTCCATGATGAACTACTATATGTGGGGCTCTCTCAGCATAACACACCGCAGCACTTCGTTGATCTGCAAATTTACAAATGTTAAAACGTAATGGATACATATTTTACACTTCTCATTTCCTCCATAACTCCCAAAGTGTGAGCAGAATCATCATTATTCCGGAATCACATGAAAGATCGCAACATGCACAAAGAAAAGTATAATTCTAGATCTTCCAGTGCACATTAAAGTCTTTAGTAAATCTTCAGTAAGATTTTAATGCTGATAGAAAATACAGACTTTAAAAGTGGCGCACCAGGATGCAACAAATAAGACTACTACAGTATATATCAGTTGGACCCCATACCCAATACGCATTACATTACAGGCATTTAGCAGACCCTCTTATCCAGAGCGACTTACACAACTTTTATCCATTTACACAGCTGGATATATACTGAAGAAATGCAGGTTAAGTACCTTGCTCAAGGGTACAACGACAGGGTCCTAGCAGGGACTTGAACCTGCGACCTTTAGTTTACAAGACCAACTCCTTACCCATTATACTACACTGCTCAAAGCCTGCTCATCTCTGAACTCCGGTATTGTACCTCACAACCTCAAGGTAGCAGCAGTCATACCTATTCTTAAAAAAATAATAATAATAATAAACCAAACGGTTGCTGACCCAGAAAATCTCAGTAACTTCCGACACATTTCAAACCATCTGTTCCAGGCTAAAGTTCTTGAGCATGAGGTTGCCTCTCAGCTTCAGGACTACCTCACCTCTGATTATATTTTTTAAAACCCTTACAGTCTGGTTTCCGCCCAGACCACAGCACAGAGGCAGCCTTGCTTCACCAACAATCTCCTCCTTGCAGCTGACTCTGACCTGATTAGCATTTAATCTTACGTGACCTGAAAGTTGCCTTTGACACAATCTCCCATCACATCCTCCGGCAAAGGTTAGCTAGCCTTGGTGTCACAGGTCTCGCAATTCACCGGTTTACATCCTATCTGTCTGACAGGCAACACTAAAGGTGTCCCCCAAGGTTCGGTGCTGGGTCCTATACTTTCCATCACTCGTCTCCTTCCCCTTTGGTCAGATCATGCGACGTCACGCCATCGGTTTTCACTGCTGCGCCAATGACACTCTTTGCTCTCTCTCATTAATGACCCACAACTTTCCACATATCAAAACTAACCATAACCAAGACCAAAACCATGCTTCCCGGCTCCAAACCTGCCTTACTGTATCTAAAACACCTCATTTCAACCATCCCAACGAAAACTTCCCTCTCCCTGGTTCTGCTCAAATCAAAAGCCTTGGTGTCATTCTGAACTCTGCAATTTCCTTTGAACCACACAAAGAAAATCACCAAAACTGCCTTTTGCCACCTCCAAACTCAGAACCTCTCTCATTTATTCCAACACAGAAACTCTAATCCATGCACTTGTAACATTCCGGATGGATTATCGTAATTCACAGGTATCCCATAAAGATATCCACTTCATGATTTTCTGTGGAACCTAACATCTTTGTTTTTTGTTCATCCCCTGTACTGTGTGTCTTATCCTGGTGTCCCTGTAAAGTGATCTCCTGAAAGGCGCTTTATAAATAAAAACGTATTATTATTATTATTATTATAAATAGGTCTTAAATGAACAAAGCACTCATAAAGCATAAGCATATCCATAAAACTGGATACAAATGGTCCTCAAACCTCTTTAACTCTCCCAGTTTTTAAAAATGTATTTATTTAATTATTTATTACTCCTTTCAGTGCCCTGTCAATGAAAATGCTATTCTTATTACATTTAAGGCACCGCTTTTTGTTCAGTGGTCTCCTTGACATTTGTAACTATGGTAACTACCCTAGCCGAAGAGCGTGTCATCTTCTTGTGGGTGCGAAAAGGAAGGCTAATGTGCCGTCCATTTACTTAAAACAAAAATCTCATCTCCAGTTTCAGAAAAAACTCTCATTCTTCAAAAAAACAAACTTCATAAGGAAACGAAGGGGGGGCGCACCGTAAGACGAGAGGGCAACGATGTTTCATTATTACAAAATGGCTGTAAATTTTGTATTTTGATGCAAGGGAAGTAAAATTAGTGAAATGTGTATTTATTCTATGTGTTGAACAAAAAGATTAGATCCTTCATTAAATTTCTGTCAGCTGATTTGGAGTGGTCTATCTGACTAGGGGACGCACACGCATGAAGTCACGATTAAATCTTGTGCAAACAGAGAAGAACTGGGTGCAATTTTAGATTTCCATCAGACCTTATATACAATGCTGTCATTCTGCTCAAAATAACACATTGAAAATGATACAAATGTATCACAATATCCCCTCAATAAAGTTGTATATAGTATATAGTATATCCCCACAATGGGTTACCTTGGGAACCTAGAACTATAAGAAAACTCCGCTTTCACAACACCGAAGTGAAGCTTGGCCGAAAAAGCAAAAAATTTACAAACGCTGCTCAGAGCAGGAGCCATAAAGGAAGCTCTTCAGGTGTGCTGTTAAATTCAAATACGCCCTAACAGCACAGTTAACTTCCCTTGAAAAGCACTATTCCACATTTCAAAAAGTTTGGCTTCTCAAAATGAAAACCTGACTCAAAGCTGAGGCGGTGTCATTGTGTCAGCTGGGACTGTACTTCACTATCGCGCACACGCACACACACACACACACACACACACACACACACACGCACGCACACACACACACACACAGCTAAAAGAGGGAGTCATCCGGCAGGCTGAAAATAATTCTGCTCTTCTTTGCCTGAGCGGATGTCCACCGAGACAGACATACAGCGTTCTCGCAGACAGGCACAACAGACGCTACAGAGGTTGAGACGTATGACTGAAACTCTACCACTGGCATGTTATTACTGCTCTCCCCAACCATCCCCTTCGGTTGTAAGATAATAGGCTCTCATAGCACTGATCAGTTCTGCTGCTACATGGACCTGAAGTGCCCAGCAGCTGTGGGTTTTTGAAAAACACCTCCCCTCAAATTAACAATAGCTGAGACTCAAAGAAAAGGCTCTTCTGCAGAGTAGCTAAGACGAGAGCAGGAATCATCTTTTACATTTTTTTTAATTTTTTTTTTTTAAAAGCACAACCCAACAAGCCGCAGTCTACCAATGCGCACTCTTTCCCCGTCCACTTAAATTTTCTTCAGCTCCGATGGTGAGAACAGCAGAGCACACCCCAGGAGCTGCAGAAACTTCATACATACACCATCTCCATAGCTCCCAGGCCTGACCGTAACCCAGGCAACAATAACAACAAAAACAACAAAAAAAAAAAGCAGTTAGCAGTTCGTCCCCAACATTCCACCCCTTGGTCTCAATGACCGATAAGATCAGCATCTTTCCTTGCACAAACGGCTCTTTGGCGAGGTGTACAAGAAATGTGTCTCCTCGAAAACAGGCCACCCCTGGGGCGGCAGGAACTTCATACATTACATTACACCACAGGCATTCATCAGATGCTCTCATCCAGAGTGCCTTACACAACTTTCACATAGCATTGCATCCATTCATACAACCGGAAATATTCGCTGAAGCAGTGCAGGTTAGGTACCTTGCTCAAGGGTACAATGGCACTATCCTACCTCCTCGAAAACAGGAGCAGCTTTCGTTTGCCCATCACTGGGGTACACAGGACAAAGATGTGATCCCTCTTGATCTCTCATTACCATGACGATAAGCAGGAAAATGTCTATTGAGCGGGCCCATTGTACCTTTCCATAAACATACTCGTGCATACAAAACACCGGCGATGAAATCGATGCTCTCATACATACGAACCACTTCTGAAAACCCCAGGCTCTGTCACGTCCTTCGAAATGCAATGACCGTTATTCAGTATTCAGCAATGACCAAAAATAAGCCCAGGACAGAATAAAACAACCCCAGGATAAGTAATAAGATACTCAAGGATAGCATCTTTCATTTTCACGATCTGTCTAGAAAAATAAATGCCACGATAATATGCTCAATATCTTTGTCTCTCTCTCTCTGACATATTTCCACTGCAAGAATACTGTCGAACCAGAAAGAAGGACAGAGTCTATGACTAAGCAGTATACGGCAGACACAAAACTCATCTTCAGGGAGCCGTGAAATATGAGCTCTCATGCATCAAAATGGATTTTTTCTTAAAAACCTTTTCATTTTTTTCCATAAACATTCCTTGTGTTTTATAGCTTCATTACCGACTGTGGCAGGAGTGGTAGTTTCGCTGAATTTATGACAAAGGTCACGATCATAAACATGCTCCTAAAAAAAAAAATAATAATAATAATAATAATTCCCCACGCTCCTCAGCATTCAGGCAGAAACTGCAGTTTCAAATTTCTCTCTCCTTCCAAAACATTTCTCCCTCCTCCTTTCCAGCAAGGCACACATTTCCCCTTAATTTAATCTCAGCTACTCTTCTTCTAATTTTAGTTGCTGTGGTAACCACAGAACAGGGTTACCTGGGAGTTAAGAGACCTGTTTGGGCTTGAAGGACACCCAAACTATAGCTGACCCCATAACATTGAAGCCGTTCCCTTTTAGCTCATAAGGATACATCTCTGTTTTCCCTCCAAGTCTATTTCTACTTTTTTTCTGAAATATTTGAAGATGCAAGTTTCATATACCCTAGTATTGAGTATTGTGCGGACATACGTTTATTCATAAAGACCACAAATTCAGTTCAATGCAGTTCTGCTGGATAATACTTATCTACTTATTCTCCGTGCGGTCGACCATTCTGTAATTTACACCTCGTCTAAATTTAACAGTTATGCAATTTGCCTTGAATTTTGAGTGACACTCAAACACCGACACTCATGAAAATGTTCCATTCTTTTCTTCTCAAGCAAAATCCTTTGTCGATTTCAGCTATCTCAAAGTTAACCCTTTAAGGTTTAGATGCGATTAGAATGCTCTTGACTGAACATTCTAATGCTGATGTAACAATCACTACCGGTAACTGAGAGCAATTCAACAAGAACACTTGCTTAGAATTTTGAAAATAGACATTACAAAAAACTTGGTCTCCAAAGGGTTAAAGGCACATTGGAGCTGATTCTAACAGCGGCATTACAATCATACGTCGTCAAAACACACCTTTCTCACTCCCGACAAACCTGTAATGAGGTTTTCAGTGTCTGATCCACGTGCACAGCAATTGCAGAGGGTATTGGGTGTGTGTGTGTGTGTGTGTGTGTGGGGGGGGGGGATGCGGGGGAGGAGGGGGTCTGTTGGGGGCTGGGCGCAGGACTGTAGCAGCCACAGTGGAAATCCTGCCATTTCCAAATTTATTGTTAAATAAACAGGCAGTGTTGGGAGCGCTGGCAGGCCATCCATCTGCCGTGGCCGCCGCCCAATGGCATGAGCGGACAGGCAACTGCGCTTTGATTTCCTGTCGCCGCGGTGACGGATGGCGCGGCATTGTGGGAGAGCTGTCACCGCACGATTCACGGCCGCTGGGCCCGGGACATTTCCCCCTCGTGGAGAGCGGCCAGAGAACGAGCGGGGACGAGCGGAGCGGCCAGAGACCGAGCGGGGCGGGCGGGGACGAGCGGAGCGGCCAGAGAACGAGCGGGGCGGGCGGGGACAAGCGAGGCGGCCAGAGAACGAGCGGGACGGGCGGGGACGAGCGGAGTGGCCAGAGTACGAGCGGGCGGGCGGGCGGGGACGAGCGAGGCGGCCAGAGAACGAGCGGACAGGCAGGCGGGGGCGAGCAGGGTGGCCAGCTGAGGTAATGCAGGCGTGGTTATAACGCACGCATAAGCATGCGCACGCAAGTACACGCACACACAAGCGCGCACGCTCGCACACACACATACACACATGCACAAGTGTGCACACGCTCGCACACACACATACACACATGCACAAGTGTGCACACGCTCGCACGCGCACATACACACAGAAGTACACGCAGAAGCTCGTGCACACACACAATTCTGATGGCAGAAACTGTGGTAGATATTTTCTGGGTGTGTGATTTTTTTGTGTGCAAATATCATTGGAATGCAACCTTTTTCAGACCAAACTTTCCTTTCCAGTTTCAGTTAATGGATGTGCCTGTGTTCATCCTCATTAATGTAACCCTTCGAAGAATGGGTTTTTTGGATTTCTTTTCCTAAAAATTCTAAGCCAGTGTTCTAAAACTCTGTTGCATTCAGTTACCAGCACTGATTGTTACATCGGCATTAGAATGTTCAGTTGAGAACATTCTAATCACATGTTTAGTGATCTCACACCTTAAAAGGGTTCAAATCAACTTGTTTAACTTAATATCTTGGATATTCTAGTGTTGGAGAGGAGACTACAGCAGTGAGGTTTCCATTTCCATTAACAAATCATGCAACAACGGTATCGTTGCTTTGTGCCAAGCGCATTACCAACAGAACAAAACCAGTCTGTCTGTGCCTGTCACATAAACATGGCGTGCTCTGCCAGTGCTAGGCACCCTCCACAATAGGACCTGCGAATGTAAAATTGTTCATTCGCTTCGGTGGCAGAAATGTGCAAACCGAATATAGTCCCGTCCAGCATTTGCTTCTCTGCATTAGAACTAGAATCGGTTCAATCCAATCAGCTCTGTGTTCAGGACGGAAGAGCACCTGTAATGACTTTAGCTGAAGGGCCACATTAATTAAACCGCACTCATAGACGCGCTGAAGTGCTAAAGCTGTCCCCAAAAGCTTACCTTCGTCCCAGACAGACGCACAAGCACACCTCTCAATCTCACCAATTAGCCATGGCCAGGATACTGTATGACCGGTTAACAAGCCTTCTTTGCACTGTTAAAAAGAAAAGCCATCAGGACTCGGGTCCTGATGAGTTGTTGGGAAGGGGGTCACTGTTTCGCTCAGGTCAAGGCTGAGGTCTTGTCCCCGAGGGCTCTGTGTAAGTGGCTAACAGTGGTGAGCTGGCAGAAGGTCAAAGGTTCAATAAATCAATCAGACTTTTATGGCACTGGATCTAAGAAACTTTCAAGGGTACTTTCTCAGGGCAATCACCATTCCACCGTGAAGCCAGCTAACTGCTCAGCAACTTCAGCCGGGCCACTCGATTAGAATTACAACCAGCGCGTGAGCCGTCCAGCCAACAAATACTGTGTGTATGAGTACGAAACACACACACACATAGACGCACCCAGACACACACACACAAACACACACAATCACACACAAACACATGCAAACACACACACAGACAGACAGACACACCCAGGCACGCACACACAAACACATGCAAACACACACAAATGCACACACACACACACCCAGACACACACGCACACACACACACACCCAGGCACGCACACACAAACACACGCAAACACACACAAACGCACACACACAAACACACACACAGACACACCCAGACACACACACACACACACACACACACGCACACACACAAACACACACACATAAACGCACACACACACTCACGCACACACAAAAACACACACACACCCAGACACACGCATACACATAAATGCACACACACACACACACAAGCACACACAGCCACACATCCGTGGGGTCATCCGTTCTCTCTAACATGCAATAAAGAGGTATGCTTGGGGAGCGTTTGTGAGAGACCTTGGAGTGGAGGGGTGTAAACTCCTCTCTGCCTCACAAGGAAGCCTCAGCACTCGTCAGCTCGTCAACACACACCCCACCCCCACACACACACACACACCCCGCCCCCAACCACCAATGTTTCATCTCCAGCCCCAAAACATGATGCCTTTTTTTAGGCTGGGCTGCCCAACCCTGTTCCTGGAGATCTACCATCCTCCTGTAGGTTGTCATTTCAACCCTAATTTGACACACCTGATTCTACTAGCAAGCAGCTCAGCGATTTCCCTAGCTGTTGAATGAGGTGTGGCTTTGTTGGGGGTGAAAACCTACAGGACGGTAGATCTCCAGGAACAGTGTTGGGCAGCCCTGCTCTAGCTGTTGAATGAGGTGTGGCTTTGTTAGGGTTTGGGGGTGAAAACCTACAGGACGGTAGATCTCCAGGAGCAGTGTTGGGCAGCCCTGCTCTAGCTGTTGAATGAGGTGTGGCTTTGTTAGGGTTTCGGAGTGAAACCCTACAGGACGGTAGATCTCCAGGTACAGAGTTCGACAGCCCTGCTCTAGCTGTTGAATGAGGTGTGGCTTTGTTAGGGTTTGGGGGTGAAAACCTACAGGACGGTAGATCTCCAGGAACAGTGTTGGGCAGCTCTGCTCTAGCTGTTGAATGAGGTGTGGCTTTGTTAGGGTTTGGGGGTGAAAACCTACAGGACGGTAGATCTCCAGGAACAGTGTTGGGCAGCTCTGCTCTAGCTGTTGAATGAGGTGTGGTTTTGTTAGGGTTTGGGGGTGAAAACCCTACAGGACAGTAGATCTCCAGGAACAGAGTTGGGCAGCTCTGCTCTAGCTGTTGAATGAGGTGTGCTTTTTCAAGGTCGGGGGTAAAACCCTACTGGATGGTCGAACTCCAGGAACAGTGTTGGGCAGCCCTGCTCTAGCTGTTGAATGAGGTGTGGCTTTGTTAGGGTTTGGGGGTGA
Organism: Anguilla rostrata; assembly: GCF_018555375.3. Taxonomy (NCBI): domain Eukaryota; kingdom Metazoa; phylum Chordata; class Actinopteri; order Anguilliformes; family Anguillidae; genus Anguilla; species Anguilla rostrata. The sequence continues at coordinate 5,304,680 of NC_057943.1, read as the reverse complement.
AAACCCTACAGGACGGTAGATCTCCAGGAACAGTGTTGGCAGCCTCTCTAGCTGTTGAAGAGGTGGCTTGTTAGGGTTTGGGTGAAACCTACAGGACGGTAGATCTCCAGGAACAGAGTTGGGCAGCCCTGCTCTAGCTGTTGAATGAGGTGTGGCTTTTTCAGGGTTGGGGGTGAAACCCTACAGGTCAGTAGATCTCCAGGAGCAGAGTTGGGCAGCCCTGCTCCTGCTGTTGAATGAGGTGTGGCTTTGTTAGAGTTTGGGGAGTGAAACCCTACAGGACGGTAGATCTCCAGGAGCAGAGTTGGGCAGCCCTGCTCCTGCTGTTGAATGAGGTGTGGCTTTGTTAGGGTTTGGGGGTGAAACCCTACAGGACAGTAGATCTCCAGGAGCAGAGTTGGGCAGCCCCTGCCGTTCGGAATGCGGCGTACAGGGGGGAAGTCGGGGTTGCTCGGCGACCAGTGCCCTTTCACGAGCCCGGCTCGAGTCCAGAGACTTCCCCTATCCGTCTGTGTCTGACCTTTTTCCAGCAGGCTTTAGACCGGAGCGAACGCACTGTTCTTTCCCCGTGACCCAGATCCAAACACGACCCGACACCGAGCGCTTTCTGAGAGTACCACACGCCTTGGCCTTTTGCTATCAGGGCCCACGAACTCCCAGAACGCCTTGCTTGAGAAACTCAGTCCAGGAACTTCTTTTGAGTCTCGTATTAAAACACCTTGTTTTTTTTTGGACAGGCTTTTTATTGAATGTTCTATTTTCCAGTATATTTTATATGCATTTCTATTTATTCACCTTTAGGTTTTATATGCATTTATTTAATCCCTTTTGTTCTGTTTTAAATAGCTTATTTTAAACAATTTTTTGTGGAGCACTTATTAAACTTGGTTTTAAGAATAGTACTACATAAAATTATTATTATTATTATTGTTGTTGTTGTTGTTGTTGTTGTTATTATTATTATTATTGCTGAATAATACAGAAAAAACACTGCTTTGTAAATACAGTTCCTGTGTATTATTTCCAACACAAGAAAATAAAGGTGGAAACCATAAGAAAGAGTTGATTTCCATACTTAAAAAAATAATTAAAAAGGTGAAATCATTTAATACACAGGCCAGTGGACATGTCAGTGTTCATACTAGCAGAAAATGCCTGCCACAGATACAAGGGGTGAAAACACTATGTTAATTAAGGGAGATATGAATTCCATTATCAGAGCCCGATTTACCAGCTCTTTGATGGCTCACTTAATAAAGTATTCTAATCAGATCTTCCCTTCCTTAAAATATTCAGTTCCTCCCCCTCTGTGCACTATGGGTAATAATAATAAAAAAATTATGTTCATTTAAATTCTCAACTGCAGTAACCCCAGCCTTGAGTGATGAACAGATTATAATCCCAGCCCAGTTGAAAATCCAATTCTGGAAAAGTTGACGAAGTCCACACAATGGCTGCCTCGTATTCCTCCTAACTACACGCGACTCGCTTCCAAATAAAACGCAAAAACAAGGGACGGAGGCATACACGGGTGTAATCAAACAGCCGAAGTATGCACCGGCGTTTGGCCGAGTCCCCTAAAGCACGCTGTCAAGGGGAGGGATCACGGGAGGTATGCATTCCTTTGGGTGATGGGATGTAACGTTCATATAGCGACTATTGCCAGCAGAGAGCTGGAACAAGCTTGTTGTACACATAGCCAGAAGGAGGAGTTTATGGTATTCCGTGGCGGAATCCTCATCAGACGTTAGCGCTCAAATCTATTTATTTTATTTTATTTTTTATTTTTTTTGAGACACGTAGTGTCTACCACAGGCGAGTACTGCGAGCCGCTGTACGCAGTGGGCTAGATCAGGCTCAGATGAAAATGGTAGAGAAGCCTCGTAAGGGTCGCTCAGGCTTCGAAGTGAGTTTTGTTCGTGCAGCGTTGAAGCGAACACATGCCCACACTGCATATGACATTTACTTTGACTGCATGAAAAACTGCTCACATTTACCACAAAGTGCGCCGTGATTGTTATTCGAGGGAAATGTCACACTCGGCTCAAAAGGAGGAGGGGAAAAAAACAACTGCAGGGGAAACGCTCCTTGCAGCAACTGTCAATCAAGAGAACCTAAAAAGCCCTGCCGCAGTTAGGGGACCCGTCCATAATAACACCTGCTCCAATGCCCCCGCGCGCCGGTTTTCTTGCTCAGTGGCGGTCTCGCTCCGCAGCAGCGCGCGGCCGACATCAGGGCTCCCCCTCCCAAATCACAAGGCAGGAAGCATCCGTCCGATGTCTGCTTCTTTTAAACGCGTTTGCGGTTTATAAGGTATGATTTCGAATTCAGTTAGCTACTTCATGTTTCAATAAATTAATGTTTTCCGAAATACAACGAGGTGCTGAAATGAACGTTTTCATATTAATGCATTGATGCACCTTGCAGTCACTAGACGGTTAAATACTAGAGTAAAGAAGTCCTGACGTCCTTCTGTCCAAAAGTAAAACATCTGGCCCGTTTAATTTGTGATTTCAATCATTTGTAGCCTATACCTATTATACAAGGTAGTTATCCTGTTAAGTGTGACTTAATGGCCTTGGCAGGGTATTTTAAAATAGCAGTACAGTCCTTTTCGACACTTCTTTCCTCCTTGATGAGTGACACGGCAGCACAAATGGGGTTAAGTGCACCCCACAATTAGTTTAATGGCACAATTGTTCATTCTCTCTTATCGACAGTTATGCTTGTCTGAGGGAAATCGAGTTTACAAAAAAAAAAAAAACAGAGAACATTTTGTATTACCATTTATCGAACTTCGTTTGAAAAGCAAAAAAAGACAACGCCTTCCGCAGTTTGAGGGGCAGTTCGCAGGGCTTCTACCCAAAGCACTACACTCCCCGAACCCACCCTCCCACCCCCAAAATGTGCAGTACAGGCATCATAAATAACGGTCTCAGGTACTTGCCTTCTCTCAGAAGGTGGGAGTATATCACCCACAGCAGAAGCAGACAGCACAGTGACGCACCGCTGCCCGCACATAGCGTCCTCATTCCGGCCTGCATCCTCCTCAGTCCCGGTGAATAATCCCGCAGCTGCCCCGCTGCTTACCAGTAGTGGGTGAAAAGAACCCTTCAAGGCAAATGTGAAGTGAACACACAAACTACAACGAACCCGCAGATCAGAAGTTATCGATGATGGGGATGCACAGTATAATTCCGTTCAACTGGGGGACAAGTGTTCTGGTCGCTTATTCGCATCCATTTAGTAAATACCCTTAAAAACAAACTAGCGAGAAAAAAAGATCTCGAAAAAAACAACGAGAAGATAAACAAAAAAGGAAACAGGGCGTGTAGTTAATGTAAAACGGTTCGCTGTCTTCCTCTTTTGAACTGCACTTTGTCCCGAAACACGATTTATTCGCGACTGTTTAGCGCAGAAAATACGCAGCACGTCTCGCGCTGTTCTTTTTGGCTTAACTGCAGTTCACAACAAAATAGCCACATGCGTAGCCTATAGTGCTAATGTTGTTGACGGTCGGACGAAATGCTCTAGAAATAGTCCTCGTCAAAAGTCAGAAGTAGCATCCCAGATCAGACGGAGAAAGTGAATAAAGGTATCCCAGTACTAGCCGTGACCACAGGTAGAGGAGCCGCGGCGGCTCCAAGAAGCCAGTCCGAGCTCCGGCACTGTCAAGCGCGAAAGGTGAGCCTCGTCTGCCTCTCGGTGCTGTGCTCCCGGGATCAGTCTCCTCCAGCGATCCAGCACTACTCCGAATCCACTCATCTCACATCACCAGCCCTGCCTTCACCTCGAAAACAGAGAAAACCAAGTAAATTAATAGCATATTTCCAAGGCGACACATAAGCCTAGCCATCGTGGGGCTTACTATCCTGCAAACAGCGGGGGAAAAAACTGAGACGCGTACATTTGCAGAATATGAAAATGTCCTGGAATTTATATTTAGCTCCTGTAAATGTCAATGACGAAATGAAAGCACATTGCCAAACCTTTATATGCTCCCTGGGAGTCTAGCTAACTCTAGCTTTTTAAAAAAATAAGGGGGGCTTATCTTTAAGTTTTTCAAAAGACGGGCTACGGTTGCAGCGCAGGGTATTACGACGACACAAGAGCACATTCGCAGGTTATAGCGTTGCATTAGAATTGCAAATGCGTCCGGTTTTGTACAGGCAAGATCACTAGAAAATAATGCTTACATTCCAGTGTATCAAGTTAACAACTGAGCTATGCCCAGTGTAAACAGACACAAGCTGCTGACTTCAAGACAACGCAGGACATTAAAAAAAGCCTGTTGGGGGAATAAGATGAACATGTCCACCGCGGCTCTACGCTAACATTTTCCCCAAGGAGCACATGTGCTCCTAAATTTAAATTTTTTGGGGGGAAGACTAATCTATCCCAATTAGTAGATGTGCTCCTAAATAATTATTTTTTCCCCAGTTAGCACACATACATTTTCAAGAGCATTTGCTCCTAAAATGGGAGCACTGTAGAGCCCCGTTCAGAATACAAAACTGGAACCTCCCAATACTTTCAAACCTGAAATTGTAGTTTACGGGCTTTCATTAGCCAGACTAGGCACGTAGGCTATCTTATTTTCCCGACCCCCCCTGCGACTCGAGTCATGGCAACAGAGTGCCGGGACCATGTTTCACACCGTTTAACACAGCCTTGATTCAGAGATGGGAAGCTCACCCTTCGTCTGCCGCGCGGTCTTTTTGGTAATCACATTACTTCATCTCGCAGATGCCAAATTAATAGCGCGGGAAAACAGATAATATTCCGGCTTCGCTACAGAAGTTTCTGGTTTATGCAGGCAGGACCTCGGCGGAATGCAACAGGAGCGCCTCTGTGCCCACCAACTGCCACCCGACGTACTTCGACTAAATGCGCAGTTGCACTTACGTTCTACGCGTGGATTCGATGCGTTCGTTCATATCTTTATTTTTTCCATCGCACTAACACGGTCTTGTTGCTATCACTGCCATTACGTAGGGGTTTGGTATGTATGCAGACTGCGAAGAAGCAGGGTAACCAGACGCGGCTCGGCGTTCCGACCTCTACCGAACAGAGCCACGCAGCACCCGCATCACAGCGCGCGTTCCCGTTCGCCGTATGACACTATTGAATCGTTAGCAGACCCCCTTCCTGTTCTTGAGTCTGTGATGTTATTTCTTCGGTTTATTGCCCCTTTTCCCGAAGTCCAGTGCAATAATCAAGTGTATCCTCAAACTGCAGGTGCCTGTTGTTCGCGAATCTCTCTCTCTCTCTCTCTCTCTCTCTCTCTCTCTCTCTCTCTCTCTCTCACTCCGTATCTCTCTTTCACTCTCTCTCTCTCCTCTGTCTTTCTCCGTATCTGTCTTTCAGAAGAGATAGCGATATTTCATACTGGCCCGATTTTTCAGCGTAAGGAGGAAGCTGGTATTCGACGTGGTACGGCGCCAGAGTATCCGCAATTATCCACTCCCGAAGAAAGCATCTTATTAACCGAGCCAAAACTAAGCTGCCCGACTACTGCGCGCGCGACAGGAAGAGAGGCGGGGGAGAGGGACAGGGGTGCTGCGGCAGCGGAATGTTTATAGCCTGGTCTAGCGCGCCGAGGGACAAGGTTTTTTTTTCTGACAAGAGTGCCCCCTTCTATCCGTTACAGACTAAGCTAAGAAAAGGGAGGAGGAGGACCAAGTGACGCGTAAAAAGTGTGTGAAATATGTCACCTGCATCTAACCCATTGTGGGATACTGGCTATGTCAATTTGAAGGCGTTATAAGGGTTTATATTTATTTATTTATTTGTTTGTTTTCAAAAAGCCATTTGAATGTTAGTAAGTGACCCATCCACATGGCACTTCACACACATCCATATTTCCAGAATATAGTAGCCTATGACAACCCTATGGGCCACATGTCACACTTATTTATTTGCTTGGCCAAGGCCTATGTGCAGAATTAATTAATTAACTTGCAACTTACCCATTACATTGGTGTTGGATGGTCACAGAAACAAATCAGGTAGAGTGGCTTCTGCATGAATACAGTGCCCTTCGTGGGTACTGTTAGACTCTAAAGGAGGTAAGGAAAAAAAAAAACGGATTTGAGGCAAAGCACATTTCCTGTAAGTTCTCTATTCTGCGGAAGGGGAGTCAGTCTGCACATGCACCTGCACATACACATCCATGATATATTTCCAGCTATATTTCATCTGTGCATTTGAAGTCCTACAGTATGAAGCACTAAACAGACGCTTTACAAGCCAGCATTCTGAACCATGATGTGAAATCATTAACACATTACTATTGCTGACAGTAATTGTAGCTTACTGTGGCAGATCAAACTAGAGTTGCTACTAAATATACATAACAAGTCATGTCTCTTGCAGTCCTTACTTCATACTGTAGGTCTACCCAGTACTTTTCCATGTACCTACTCAAGGTACTCAAATATTAAAAAACACAAATAAAAATAAAACTTTCCTTTTATTTATTTATTTTGTAAGGACCCATATCTGGCACAATTACTACAATTGAATAGTAATAATCAGCATAATTATTAGAAACATAATCCCACTACAACAACAACAACAGCATCAGCAACTACTGTGACCACTACTACTACTACTACTACCAATAATAATAATAATTTGTAAGGTTAATTAACAATGGTCTTGTGACGTGCTGCTGTTGTATATTCTGTTGTGCATAATCACTGTACAGCTCATGGACTGAGCAGAGAACTGCCCTTGTGTGGTTATCCCTGGTTGGGGCATTGGTTAGGCTTCAGTGTGTGGTAGTTGGTTGAGCTTTTTTTGTAAAGAGGGGAAATCCAATTGGCTATTACAGTTTGGTTTTCCTATAGACCAGGGGTGTCAAATTCCAGTCCTGGAGGGCTGCGGGACAAGCAGGTATTTGTGGCTTCCTTTCAATTAGGAGCCAATTAAGGCTTTGAGAAGAAGATGTGTTGGCGATTTAGCCAATCAAATACTTAATCACTCATACTGAAATGCACTGAAAACCAGCAGACACTGCAGCCCACCAGGACAGGAATTTGACACACCTGCTAAAGACCTTTGTTTCCTTTTTCTGTTTTTTTTTTGTTTCCTCCATCACCCTGTCAAGTGTGGGTTCCTGGTGTTACTGCTGTTTGCTTTTCAGTAAGTTTACTTTAGCTCATTTTCCCTGTCCTTCTGCTATCTTGTTATTTGTTGCTACCTTTTTCTCTTGCCCTTATTGACTGTTATTACTGATGGACTCTTACCTCTATTGACTGTTATTACTGATGGACTCAGCCATCCAACTCCTTTCTCAACTTACTGTTATATGGTTACCTCCGCCGACAGAGCTGACAGTTATGTTTTTTCCCCATTTTGCCAGTCCATCTTTTTGTTTGTTAGCAGTATATCTCCAAATGTTACGAATGGAACTTCGTGAAGCTTTGTGGAAAGGTTGGTCATGGGATAAGGAAGAACTAAATGGTAAATGGACTGCATTTATATAGCACTTTTATCCAAAGCACTTTACAATTGATGCCTCTCATTCGCCAGAGCAATTAGGGGTTAGGTGTCTTGCTCAAGGACACTTCGACACGCCCAGGGCGGGGTTTGAACCGGCAACCCTCCGACTGCCAGACAATCGGTCTTACCTCCTGAGCTATGACGCCCCTTGAACTGATTAACTTTTCACACCAATTGGCCAAAGGGGCCCGTGGGCTTTTCACAAATAGGCACATGACTTCCCTAATGGATTCACACGAAGCAACAAAACCTTGTAGCATGGTTGATGAGGTGGCGAGGAAGAACTCATTAACTTTTCACACCAATTAGCCCAAGTGGTACATGGCAGTGGGCATGGCTTCTCCCAAAAACGCATGTAACCTCTGAACGGATTCGTGTAATACCACAAAACTTTGCGGAAAGGATGGTCACAGGGCAAAGAAAAGCTGATGTACTTTACTCCGATTGCCCAAAAAAAAAGGGGGGGTGTGGCAATGGGCGTGGCTTCTCACAAAAAGGTATATAACTTCTGAAGGGAGTCACATAACGCCATGAAACTTTGTGTGCCTATCATCAAGCGGAAGAGACAAACCCTACATTACTGCCCCGTTCAAACAAATTGGCTGCTGGGTACGTATAGCGCTGCTTAAATTCAGACTAAAAGAGTGGCTAGAATTTAAACAGGAAGATCTCACGCTGGCCTTGAGATGCAGTCATGAAAATGCATGCATCTCCTGGTGTGACGGGCACAGAAGAAATTATTAACTTTTGATGAATATCCAACATGTGGAACTGGCATATCTTGACAATTGCAAAGTTGTTGGCAGAGGCATGCGCTCCACTGAGCGCCATTTTCTAGCTTTATCATTTAAATTGCCAATGGGGGCGTTTTCAATAAATCAAATTCGAGCGGACGCCTACAAACGCAAACTGTGAGTACGCCTCTGAGCAATGTTCAAAGATTTGAATTCGTCTTCCTCAAAATGTTCAGAGCTAAATCAACCCTTACAGGCTTTATAAGAACCCAGTACGGCCACAGCAGACTCGTATAAACTCTGTTTAGAGTTGAATTAACACTCTTTACGGGCGGAACACGGCACCGGGGATAAAGACCGGCATATGGTGTGCAGTAATCTGAAGTTAAGAAGAAAGTTAAACGGCAAACGCGACAGAAGGCGGCGTTTCACAAATAAACTTTTCACAATAACAAGACACCGGCAGCTTGTAAATGGAGGTGTGGGGGGGAAAAAAAGGGAAAAAAAAAAAAAGGGGGTGTCTCTTTAGTGGGCGGAGTGTGCGAGCGAAAGGCTTGTTAGGCCTTAGGAGAGTTGCGGACGAATTTAAGGCGTCGTATCTATGGTAACGACGGTTGTAAAAAGGGTCGCGGTAGCCCGAACAGGAGAACGCTAAGGGTTCGGGGGGGGGGGGGGGGGTGGGGGCGAACAGCTGGTGGAGCAGATGGCGAGGAACGGACGGAATCGTCTGATGTCGGCCGGGGAAGAGCGTCCGTCCACGAAATTATTCCCGAAATTCCCGAAACCGCTGCACTCACCCTCGTTCACCCTCTCCAAACCGCTCGGGACGCCCCTCCCGCCACAGACGGTTGCTGCTGGAATATATATTTTTCGAATATATATAACGAGCAGAAAATAAGAGTGTAGGGCAGCCTGTCTTCAGTATGCACACACACACAGTGTTTTTGCTTCTATTACGTGGTTTAAATGTGCGCGCGTAGCGCTCGGGGATTGCCTCAGCTATCGGGGTTAGACCCCGGTGTAGCGCATAAATTCGGGTTATGGGGATCACACATGTGTCTGCTTCAAATTCGTATCCAATTGAAGAAGAAGAAGAAGAAGAAAAAAAATGATCTTCAAGAAGTGTATAGGACAGAAAGTGTTGTGCAGTTGCACATTGAGAGAGAGAGCGAGAGAGAGAGAGAGAGAGATGGAGAGAGAGTAAGAGAGAGAGAGAGAGATGACACAGCAACTCTGCTTTCAGCCCACAGAGGCAGCCAATACCTCTTATAGTATGTGAGCTAAACATCTGCGTACCTTTAACAAGCAAAGATCTGCGCCTAAGATCTGTGACTAATCCCATAAGAGCCAGAAGTATGTTGACTATCTAATAAACGTGAAAGCCTTTGAGTGTGATTTTGGTGCTTTGGACATCTTGTACTTAAAAAGAAAAAAAACCTCATGTTTACACGTGTTCACAGAAGAAGATTCTCAAAGGCCAACAAGCACATTGTTTGCTTGTCAATCTCGTCCCGTTGGCATGGTGAAAGTGCGTGTCTACGTGGCGATATCGTACAGCATGGAAGATACGCGGAGGTACGCGTGGAAGTCTATTGTGAGGCCGAACCTTGACAGCAACACAGATTCCGTCGTTTAGCGACGCACGGAAGCAGTCCACTGGGAAGTTTTCCAATCACGTTTGGCATTTACCGTCGAAGATGACAAAACTGACCCCCCGTGCCCCCCCTTCCCCGATTTGCATGCCATTAATGTGTTGCATAAAAGGACACCCATCACCCAGCACTACCCACGCATTACTGTTCACATCTAACACCTGGTCACATCAGGGGTTTTTCTTTAACCCTTTGAAGAGTGTGTATCCTGGAATGTTTGAATGGAGTCAGTGTTCTAGAACTCCATTGCATTCCATTACCAGCAGTGATTGTGACATCAGCATTAGAATGTTCAGTTGAAAACACTCTAATCACATATTTGTGATGTCACATCTTAAGCAGGTGGAGAGTGTTCTGCAGACAGTAACTGGTTATTTTTCTACATATAAGGTCCACAGTTACAATTAAACATATAGCAGTTAACTGCTACTTTAACACACACCCATATGTTACAATTTTTTGTTGGAAAGTGGCACTCATTTTACAATTAAAATGATAATTTTTAGTTTATTGTTAGGAATAGTTTGATTAGGTTTTAAATAATTACATTTTAATAATTTTAAATAACCGATTGTTCAGATCGGAAATAGATCCCTGATGTAAGTCAATGGGAAGTGGAAAGACTTTTTTAAAACCCCTTGTAGATAAGGTGACAGCTAATAAAGATTTCCCTATGTTTTTAGATTCTCTGTACTGTACTGTAAATGTAAATTTCAGTATCCACTCATTTTAACTCTCCGTATACCAGAATCCTTTAGTTCCAAAAGCCTGCCGCTTTTCCTTTTCAAGCTCCCCTTCGCCTGCCGTCCTTTACCCTGTGTCTGTAAGCGGCCGCCATGACTACAGCAGAGCGAAGGCACACGATCCATTACAGGCAGGAGCACGTGACTCACGCAGAGCTGAGGAACATGGCAGGCAGCTGAAGTAAGTCAACCACAAGGCCCCCACGGACCTCACGTCTCGCACCGACGCAGTGCCCTCCGCTTGAGACTCTGCCGCCATGGCAACGTAGAGAGAAGTGAGTGGAAGGGCCTTAACGGCAAGCAGGAGGATTCTGGGAAATGCAGAAAACGAAAAAAAAAAAGCTTGAGGAGACTGCGTTTGGCCATCTGCGCGATGGGTCGATAAACCCACTGCGCATGTGGTGATCGGCCAGGCCAGGTTTACAGAGGCGGGTAACCCGGCTTCAAAGAGTAAAAAGACTGACCGTGCATTTGCTCCAGCACCATGCACTAAACTAAACCAGCTGATCACACTAATTAGTTCTCCCATCATGCTGAAGAGTTATGCTAATTAGAATCAGCTGGTTTAGTGCATGGTGCTGGAGCAAATGCATGGTCAGTCTTTTTACTCTTTGAAGCCGGGTTACCCACCTCTGCAGGTTTAACGGCTCTTCTGTGGCCTCTCCGTTTTCCAAATGGCCGCCGTCTTCCAAACGGACGCCATTGGAAACGCCCAGTTCGCCGAGCGCCGTATCAGTAACAAGGGGCCGGACCCGCCTAGGCCGTTCCCTCGGAGACGTCTCCAGGTGGAAGGGGCGGGACCCAGTGATGCCACTCTGGCAGCCAATGACGCCCTCCCTACAGCAGTGGTGCCCAATCACATGCCAGTATGCAGAGTAGGCGGGTTTCCATTCCAATACACACCTGCAGATTTCAGTAAGTTAGAGCCGTACTCGCGGGATGCAAGTGTGCTAATTAGTGAAAGTATCAGGTGAAGTGATTGGTTGGAATGAAAACCGGAATATTCTTGGCCCATCGTGGCACGTGATTGGGCAGCACTGCTCAACAGCAATGGTTCCCCAACCCTGTTTCTGGAGATCTACTGTCCTGTAGGTTTTCACTCCAACCCTTACAAAGCCACATCTTATTCACCAGCTAGAGATCTCATTGAGCTCCTACTTAGTAGAATAAGGTGTGCCAAAACAGTGTGTTGAAATTACATTACATTACATTTATTTGGCAGACGCTTTTATCTGAAGCGACGTATAATAAGTGCATACCGAAGGTCATTGGAACAAACCAAACACAGGTCCGATAAGGTACAACACTGAAATGAAAACCTACAGGACGGTATACCTCCAGGAACATGGTTGGGCAGCCCTGCTCTAGATGCTGAATGAGGTGTGGCTTTGTTTGGGTTGGGAGTGAAAACCTACAGGACGGTAGACCTCCAGGAACAGGGATATGGAAAGCCCTACTCTAGATGCTGAATGAGGTGTGGCTTTGTTTGGGTTGGGAGTGAAAACCTACAGGACGGTAGACCTCCAGGAACAGGGCTGGGAGCCACTGCTCTGCAGGGACGTGCTGAAGCTCAGCCTAAGGCTATCTGCAGTGGAACTGACCCACAGAGAGAAAAACTGCTCTTCTCTGTGGGCGAGTGGTTAGACTTGTGCTTAAGGTCAAAGATAAAAGGGAACGAAGGCTCTCAGAAGCTGCCGGTATCGATCTGCGGGTCTGTAGTAGAAAAGCCAGTGTTTTTTACATGGGTGGCCCTGCACAGCAGGCAGCATCAGTCTTTGGGTCCTCAGCCACAGGCAGCATTAGTCTACGGATCCGCAGTAACACCTGGTATTAGTCCGAGAGTCCACAGGAACTGCAAATTTTAGTCTGTGGGTCTTAGTCAGCTACCCCTAGTCTCGGACTTTGGGGGAGAAGAATAATCTGTAGGAAACCCTGAAAAGTGCCAAACTTTCGGTGCTGTATAGGTATGGGGCATGCCGCTCCGGTCAAGGCGTAACTTGGCGGGACGGTATACCTCCCAATAGCAGGTATTTGTGGGTCTGCACCAGCAGCCAATAGTGGACCAAAGCCTGAGTATTGGTCATCAGGGGCCACACAGTAACACCGCGTATCAGTCCAGGGATTCGCAGCTGCAACAGGTTTTAGTCCACAGGTCCTCAGCCAGGCTCGGTGGAACGGCTGTTATTGCCGCGATTGTTTCCTCCCTCCGTTCGGCTCTAGCGTGACGAGAGTCGTGCCTCTCGGACGAAACACCCGGAGCGTCTCTTTTTCTGGCCCAACGGAGGGAAAACCGTGTTGACAAGGCTCTGGGACAGAAAGGGGGGAACGCCCTCTCCTTTTTTCAAGTGCACCGGGGCTTGAAAACGAACAAATGAAAAGGAAGAAACTGAAAATCCTATCCACAAACGTGGGAGTGCAGCCGACAAAAATCCCGATGGTGAAAGTCAGGGTAAAAGTCGATTTTTTTCTAATTGCTCGTTTCCCAGCATTACTCAATAAATAAATAAATAAATAAATAAAAAATGCTTTTCTGGTGCCTGGAGAGACACTGCACACACTTCATCCATCCAGCTTTACAAACAAAAACAAAAATAGGCTCTCCCTTTTTCTCTATCCATCTCTTCCTTAGAGTTCCTGCTATTTCCAATTACGTTAGATGTAATGGGGTATTTGGCAGTGATTAAAAGGGCGCTCAGACGGGCCCCCTGTGCAGCCCGTTATAAATATGATAATGCCTTTTCCCTGCATTATTCAACTACACGTCAGCACGACTCCAATGCAAATAGAATAACAGTCGTCAGTTTTTTTTTTTTAAAAGAGAAGCGGAAGCAAACATAAAGCAATAAAAAAAATATATAAATAAATAAATCACAGCGGCCAATCGTAAAAAGGGACTGGCAGAAATCACCCGTTTCAGTCTTTGTTTACTCAGTGACATTTGAGTCGCTGTGATAAACGAAAATAGCAACGGTCAAATACAAGTCGTTTGGGTTTCTGTATCTCTAGGCCACAGAAATCACGCAAAGAAACTGTTGAAAATGGCCTCGCAGCAATTAGAACCCGTCGTTTTCACGAACACATCTACGTGTGGTACGGTGAAAAGAACGCCATACAAAAGCTATTCTGTGAGGGAAGAACCGTTATGGAAGAATTCCCTTTTGTAGCGTGATGGGGATTCCTTACTGCTCTGGCAACCTAAGAGGAATATGGCAGCGCACAAACAGTGCTGTGCCATCAATAAAACATGATTACATCATTGAAGGTATCAGGAAGAGCGATGGCTTGGCAGTTAATTCACGTCCTAGATCAACGGTGTAACTTATCTTTGAGGAATTGTCGATCCTCTGCCATAATACTCTGTATATGGGGGGAAAATATGAGAAATGTGTCTATTAAAATGGTTCATTTAAGTACCTCTGGACCCATCATTATGCAGGAAATTATACCAAAATTTAGAATTTGTGATTAAAATACAACTCTGTTCATTGTACAGGCCATTGATAGGATCATGGCAACTAAATATGCGTGATTACCAGTACCAAACTGGGTAGGAAAAATGTTTTTAAAAAATAATAAATAAATTGAAGTTGTAACTTGTCTAATGTCTGTCAGTTTTAATGAGTCTGTCTATAATTTATTTCAGGTTCGAAATTCATGTCTATTGCTAATTTACACCTAGACATAACATTTATTCGTGCAAGATTCCACATTTAGTCAAAGCTTAGCTATTATTCTTTCAATAAATATTTATACTGTAGACACGACAATGGCATGAGTGTGTAATAATTAGAGAACCAGATGCCAAGAGGCAAAAAAAAAAAACACATAAACAAGAAACATCACTGCTACTTTGAATATACGCCACTTTCACGGAACAAAACTATAAACTACATATAAAATATAAAATAAAGAGTTAGAAAAAATCTTTTAATGTCACATTCTATTAAAAAAAACATTGCTTTCCAGAAATAACTTCTCCATGCGTCATAATTAGGTGTCATTTATTAGCTGTCCTTTATTACACAATTTTTTAATATATTAAGAAAATTAACTACCTGTCCAGGACTTGCTGCAGTGCCTGATCATACAATACAAAGACCTAGGTAATTGAATTAAATGAATAAGTTTCAATTTAATGTTGCTATATTATTTTCGATCACATATATAAGGATCATGTGAAGCAATTTAACATTTATGTTATGTATTCAGGAAGAGGAAGTTATGCATTTAAAAATTTGTCTATGAAATCCGATAATATGAATTAAAAGATTCATCATATCTTAGATTATATCTGTCTAATTAAGAAAAATATCAATTATTTCAATAACGGAACTCAGAAAACTGTCAATATTTTCTGCGGAGAGTCTGTAATAAATGTCAGCTGATGTGGGCCTATAGTTGTCAGTAATGATTACATCAATATTTTTTTTATCATTATTTATAAATGAACCATAATGCCTCTCAACAAGGGTAACCAGTAATCTTAATAAGGTCTGGAGGCTCATATGAATCATGTTACCATGGTGATGAAGGAAAAAAAAACTCTTTATATTCTTCAGAGTAGTGACTGGCACCACCTGTCCATATGCCATCTGGCTTTGAAGCCGTTTGCAATCAGAAACAGGTTAAACCGGATAAAAACGAAGTAAGCCCAAAAGCACATAGCGATTGTGTATAAAGAATAATGAAAGAAATAAAAGCAATAATGAGCCAAGAAGATACAGTAATTCCAATTTTATGACTGAATAAATAAAATGTTTGCCATCACTATCTGTCAATATTATGTTTTTTTTCTCTTGTTAAACCTTGTCCCTGAAGTTCAGACAAATTTCAATCAACATTCGCCCTGACTCACAATGAAATACAAACGCGATTTTACGTCTGCATCACAGAAGCTTGGCAAATTCAACAATCAACAATCAAGAATTAACTGCATTTGTTTTTTTCGACTCTTGAAATTATTTTCATGTTAAAGTTAAGGACAAATGTAGGCCAAAGTCATCGCCTGACAGACAAGCGTTTGACGATGAAAGGCTCGTTTGCCGAGTCATTGGGCAACCTTTGCTTCATTAGGCATGATTAGCCACAAATAAATAATTTCCTCCTTCCAAACTTTGACCTTCTATATTTCAATGTAAGAAAGGACAAGGAAGGGAATACAGACAAAAACAATGAGATGTTGGGGACGACAAGACAAGGGATACTCAAATCTGGCGCCTTGAATCCAGATCCGGTCCTAGTTTTCTTTCCTCCCAGGTAATTAACTGAACGATTAGTGCTCATGATTGGCCAAGTCTAACCATTGGACTGTCTCCACACCTGACTCGACTCCCAGGTAAAGGGAGGGTGGAAAACCAGCAGTTTGTGGCCCTTCAGGACCATGATTTGAGGAACAGGGCTGTAGGAGAACCAATGCAAACCAAACTGACCCTTTTGCAGTGCCTTCAAAATATCCCTCTGCGGCGACGCAGCAGTTGGAGATACTGTTGTAAATGGTAAATGGAATGCATTTATATAGCGCTTTTATCCAAAGCGCTTTACAACTGATGCTTCAAATTCACCAGAGCAATTAGGGGTTAGGTGTCTTGCTCAAGGACACTTCGACATGCCCCGGGCGGGGGATCGAACCGGCAACCCTCCGACTGCCAGACAAGCGCTCTTACCTCCTGAGCTATGTCGCCCCACATGTCAGTCAACTGGTTGACAGTTGTGCTCCTCACCACCAGCTGAAGACCCGCCATTCTTCAGTTTTTACTGCATAAGAGTGAAAGACAAAGAAGGAATTGGGTGGTGGGGAAAAAAAAAGAGAAAGAACAAGGGGTGAGACAAGGGAGAGAGACGTGTCGTCCTCGTCCTCCCCGTCGTCCCACCACTTCAATATGCAGGTCGGCTCTCGAGTAAATAAGCTGGTCTTATCTCGCGCCTATTTGCTGCAGAGTTTGTCAAAACAGTAAAATTGCTTTTGTCAAGGACTTCCACTGGGAATGAGTTCATCACCGGGGCACAGGGTCCGAATGGAGGAGGGACGAACCCCACGGAGCACACCGTGTCCTCCCTTCAATCTGCATCATGATGTGGGTCTCTGCCATGTTTCTGATACGGTGGCTTGCAAGAACGGAACAGCACGCCTTAATTAATACTGTTTTACACCTATTTGCACAACCAATTATGAATAGCGGTGCTTTCTCAGTTAATACTCAGTCAATAATTACATCCCCCGAACTGAATGCTAATGAATGTTTTTTTTTTCCGTTAACAGTCATGACATCTGCAGGGAGAAATGTCATTTTCATTTAAAAAAAAAAAGAAAAAAAGAACAATGAGTGAAAATCCAATCTTTGGAGTCAAGAAGAATATTACGCCCTATTCCTTTCCACAGTACTTCCTCTGATTTACTAGGATTCAAATTTACATCATAATTTGTGAGAACATCAATAGAGGATGAATGCATAGGGGAGAAAAGTATTATTTACTGTTGTTAAATTCGAAATACCAGAGTAAGTATTTTCTGCATTGATGAAAAGATTGACCTGATGTTAAATGGAAATGTAATTATTGTGCACAGATGTATGAAACTCTAGCATGCTACAAAACATTCCACAAATAGTGAAATTGTATTTTATGCCATTTATTGTTGAAAAACATATTAGGCCACCAGCCAGACCCCAGGGTTCTGATAATAACACAGAGATGTTCTGTAAGAGGGACGTAGGACCTCATACGTGCATTCTCAGATCAACTATTATGTTTCATAAACATACAAAATCCCTTTCTCACTGTACACAAATCAATAGACAACACAGAGGCTGTGTATCAGCTCCAGTTATTCAGAACCTGTTGGTCAGGTTGCATATAACTAATAGCATTGCTATTAATGATAGCACGAAGTAAATCAGCCTTTGTTTATTAATAAAAAAATAAGGGGTTGCCTGTTTATCATGCAACTGACTCTGAGCCAATTTCTCAACCCTCTACATAAGCACAAACTTATTTTCAGCCATAAAACGAACGGCGCACCTGTTTGTGTCAGCAAAGCCTTGGAGCATTAATGATGAAGAAAACCCAACACCACGCTACATGCTACTAAAAAGTCATAAAATCGTAATTAAACCCACAGACCACCAGGGAGGACCTCGTGGATTATTAATCGTCCGTGGATAACAATTTAATAGCTGCTGCTGGAGAACGTAGGGGCTATCTGTGGCAGTTTTACAGAATTTTCTTCTGAATTTGCCCCTGAAATTACATTACATTACATTACAGGCATTTAGCAGACGCTCTTATCCAGAGCGACTTACACAACTTTTTTACATAGCATTTTACATTGTATCCATTTGTACAGCTGGATATATATACTGAAGCAATGCAGGTTAAGTACCTTGCTCAAGGGTACAACGGCAGTGTCCTTACCCGGGAATCGAACCGGCGCCCTTTCGGTTACAAGCCCAGTTCCTTACCCACTGTGGCACACTCCGTCCTACATGATTACGTATTGGAGAATCTGAAGGCAAAGAAACTACGGGAGGAGCTACAGTACAACCACGTGCTTTCTTCATGTTTGAGTTTCACGTTTGAGCTATGAACCAGTGGCTGGACACAATTAAAAAATTTCCCAGTCCCCACCTTCTTTTATTTTAGCGCGTTTGCATTGTTTCGTCCTACGTACACGCAATTAATTTACTTTCGGGCGTGTTGTTGCTCAAAGCGCCCACTGCCTTGACCCAAGCCTTCTGATATGATATGGCTGCCATGGAAACAACATGTGACTGATGACTACGGGGATGAGTTTAGACTGTTAGAGCCCACGTGATTGGCCATCAGCGGAGGGGCCCCATTAGCAGGCTCGGCCCAGTTCATTGGTCCAGGGTCATTAGCCGTAATACAGTCCCGTGCCAGTGACTCTGTAATTTCCCCAAGGGCAGAGATGTTCACGAAAGCATCACCTGTAACAAACAATTCCCAAGCAATTAAAAAAAATGCGCGATATACTACGTTAATATACTGTACGCTGCTCGTAATGCTTTGAGCAATTTACCGTCGCAGACGCGTGAAGATACAATCCAGAAAGGGTGAGAAGATTTCAGGTTTCCATACCGCCTATGGCCTAAATTATGAATTGTGATTAAAAATTAATTTGTGTCTAGAATTTTATTAATAAATATTACTACTTTCTGACTGTAAACATTGCTAAATCTGCCACAATGTAATAACTGCGTGAGCGTGCACGCTGAAATACACTGTGGCTTTGACACCTAATTTGCATAAACTAAGAAGAAGAAAAATAATTAACAGCAATACAGAGATCAGAAGGGAAGAGTAAGCTAATTACGATATGTATAGCCACCAGTGTCTGCACAAGGTTAATGCATGGTAGTCAAGCCCAGAAAACATGAAATATTGGTTAAGCACGTCCACCGAGAAAGGTATACGAAATAAAATTTTAGCCGCACGAATGTAAAAAAAAAAGAAAACCTTATTGCATAGCAGTAGGACACATCGGAGGAAAGGAGGAGACACATTGAGGGTGCTGATGTTTCCGAAGTGAAAAAAGTTTGTGACGGTGCTCAGCGTCGCTTTGTAAACTTGTGACGTTTCGTGATTTGGCAGCAATCGCAATGAGTCTCTTTGATAAACCGTCCACTGCTAAAAGGCTATTAGCGGCGGACAGTTCATCACAAAGTAACCCGTGCGGAACGGCTGTCCGTGCAAGTTAGGACGTTACGTTAGCACGTTAGCACGCGTAATGCCCCTTCTATCTGAACCACACCCGTATAGTTTTGTGCTGTGTGTTATTTGTATTCACATATGTGGGGGGGGGGAGCGGGATTCTTCTTCATTAAAAAGAGGATCGTCATAGTCTTTTATACGGATGATTTATAACAGTCTTTATTAACTCTGGTCTCCAGTGACTGTCTCCAGAAACGTTCCTTCATGCAAATAAACGCAAGTGTGTGTGCTTGTTAGCGGAGTCTTGCTCCATAAACAGCATTGTGTCATTTCAACATAATTATAACTTTAAAAATATGGATCCATAATAAATAACCATACATTATGTTAGGTTGTGCACTCTCTCTGGCAAACTCTCTGGCAAACTGGAACTATGCAAACAATGCTCCACCTAACCCTAACCCTAACCATTGACACTCCAGTGAAAAAGGAATTACAATTTAGGTTACACTGAATGATTAAGGCCCGGACAAAAGGCTCTTCTGCTGCTTTTCAAGCGGAGGGCAATACTTTGGGTTGCATAAGGAAAAGGTCCTTTAATGGCGGAAAAGAAGACTGAAGTGTTTTGACGCCACTGTGTCCTTCATCAGAGTTATGTAAAACAGACAAAGTACAAAATCAACAGTTCTGAAGGTGTCCATCAAGCGTAGCCAATGAATGACACAAGTCACAATGCTTCAGAGAGGAGCAAACACTAGGCTCATGCCTGGATACAGGCTACCGCAGTGGTAACCAGCCCTGTTCCTGGAGATCTACTGTCCTTGAAAGCTTTTCACTCCAACCTTAACAAAACACACCTCATTCAACAGCTAGAGGTCTTGTAGAGCTGCTAATTAGTAGAGTCAGGGGTGCCAAATTAGGGTTGAATAAGAAAAACCTACAGGGTGGTAGATCTCCAGGAAACAGGATTTGCTACCACTGGGCTCTCAGAACTGTCACCGCCCATATATACACTGAACATGATTTTTGTTTTTTTTAAAGACAAAAAAGAACGTGTCTGTTGGCCTTTCCCTATAGTCTGGTACTGGAGGGAATGCATATTCACCCTGGTTTTTAAATGTGGCTCGCTGTGAACACAGTCTGCGGGAACCGGAGGCACTTCCTGTCGAGTCTGGTTCGTGGCACCAGGGTCCTGAGGCATAGTCACGTCTGCTCCTTTTTCTCCAGGAGAATTGAACGCTAACAACGAGAGGAAAAAGCAACGTGGGGAAAGAACAGAAAACTCCCAAAATCCTGCAAGACGTACAGTACAGGGGATGGAACAGTGGCTCAGCTCAGCTCCTTAAATGAATTTTCATCTGCTCTTCGAACAAGGTTCCTGCCGTTTCATCGAGGGAATGAACAAATATGAATCAGTTCACACTGACTGCCACTGATTCTGCATCTTACCAGGCAGCCAATCACAGGACCTCCTGGCAACTCCTGCAATCAAGGTCCCTTATGTTCAGGTCATTATCTATGACGCAGTATACAGGTATTTCAGGATTTATTTTTATTTTTTCCTACCATTTTATCTCACTTCCTGCTCAGCTCAGCAGGGAAAGCACGAATTTAGCATTGAGGGGCGGGGCTTGAGTGTGTGAAAAGAAAACTTGAGAAACTCGACAGTAATACAGGGCTCAGAAAACCATAAGAAAACTTCCAGATGTTGTTTTTGGCTGGACCGCAAAAGCGGGGCCAGCCCTACAAACGCAAATGTCTGTGACTGACTGAGTGACTGACTGAGTGAGTGATGAAGTTACACCATTGTTCGACTGAGTTATGACGTCACACCATTGGTCGGCCAGTCCAGCCATATACTAGGTTTTGGCCTGGTCTTGTTTCTTTCTCATAAAGATGAAAGTTTTTGTACAATATTAAACACTTGTGGGATAAGTTTTTCATTTTCTACAAAAATGAAGGAGTACACAGCCAATTGACTTGAACAAATGTAGAAAAACATGGATAGTGTTATTTTAGGATATACCTTGTTTGGTACTCCTTTGGTGCTATTATACTGGTGAAAGTTACATTTCAAAATTACATTATTTTGAAATTAATAATTTGGTTGATTGCTTTAGGAGGTGTAAAAAAGTATGCTGGGACAGTGATGATTGAGTAAAATATGTTTATGTTCTGAATGGTGGTTTTAATGGCGAACAGCCTTGTTTAACATTTGGCACACTGAATACCAAACACAAGTGTGGTACAGTTGTGGTACAGACATGGACAGGTTACAGTCACACACAAAATAATGAATGAAGGAAAATATCAAACCACAGTTTGTTTCTACCAAAATGGCCCCAAAACACCAAGATCAAATTTGAAAAACCAAAAGACAGCCAAAATATTCCAAAAAAGCCCAGTGTGAAAATGTAAAAATGGCAGATGAACTGTAAGAAAAAAACATCAGACCCTGTGCACACTAATCACCAAGAAATACCAAGTCAAGATGCAAGGTTTGGATTCCTCATGTGGGAACACCCTCCTCCCCCCCAAAAAGCACCCAAAAAGTGTCCACTTAAATTAAAGAAAGGCCCAAATTTTATGTTGCCAGAGGGATGGAAAACACCCCCTCTTCTCTTGGCTGATGATCGGGGGAGCATGTTTGCTCTGATTGGTTGAGGTTTGGAAGGGTGGAGGCATAGGAGAGGGGTCAGACAAGGACTGGCTTATCTGGAAGCTGACGATATTTATGCATTCGTAAGGTAGTTCACAGAAGTCGGCCTCTTATCAGACCCTCAAAGTAAAACAGACAGTTTACTGTGCTGACAGGGAGTCAAGCAGGTGCGATAAAGAGACGGTGCTCAGTTGCAAAAACATCCGATTGGATCAGCATTATGTGAACTTTAGGTTCTCCATAATACAATGTAATCATGTTCCGTATTGTTCGGAAAACTTATGTCATGGGGAACAAGCTGGTGTCTTTGGTGGTGGGATCTTGATGCCTATGGGTCAGCACCCAGATACGAAGGTTAACCCAGTGTGATATGCTTGCAGTGGTAGTGGTAGCAGGATCATTGGTCTGTGCTGTTCTTGTTCTTCCATGATTGTGTATTTATTTGGTGACTTGGTGTTTTTCTTTGATCGTATTTGTATATAAAAATATAATTTTTTCTGGTGCATCAGCACGTGATAAGATTGCTGCAAGCAATCCATACCTTTTAGCTTCAGTGACTAAGGCCTATGTGCGTCCTTACTGAACATTCCCTGAGGTCTTTGTATCACTAACAGTATGTACTGAGGCTTAGGATGAAGCTAGCCCTCATATTGGCAGAGGTAATCTCAGATGGAAAAGTACCCTCCCTCCATTGCTCTCCACCATGTCATAGTCTTTGGAGGCTCTCAACCACTGACCTTCATCCCTGGTCCTGGTGGGCCGCAGGGCCTGCTGGTTTATGTTGTTTTTCAGCACTTAATTGATCAATTAAAGCGGTCGATTACACAGTTAACTCTTCTGACCTGGTGTCTTGTGTCTGAGCTGGCTGCTGATATTAAGGCGAAAAAAACAAAAATCCAGCAGACCCTGCGGACCGCCAGGACCAGGACTGAAGATCACTCCTCTAAACTGCGATGCCGCTGCATTAGGCCTTTCCCATTTACAGGTATTTTTGGTTTTTAGCAGTTTCCCTGATGCTCTTGACTCCAGGCAGCTTTTGACGGGGAGGCTTCACTCATGGCCCGGTGAGACGACGAGGAGCAGTCGGGTTATGCGATGAGATTTTGCTGATCCAAGAGAAAACCCGAAAGCACCGCTTCGTGTCATTTTTCAAAAAGCCGATTTGTTTCTGGTCTGTTTGTACCGGCTCGAGCCCGCTCTTCCTCCTCAGATCCAACGGCTGTCAAAAAAAAAGGGCAATTCAGAGATTTGAGGAGCTCGGCGTTGAAAGGCAATTCGGGCATGTTCCTTTTTTCGACGCTTGTTTGTTTGTTCCTCGGCATCCTGCTAACCCTCCAACCCCCCCCCCCCTTGCCCCCCAATCCATTTTCCCCCGTGAGGTGTTCTGCAACTCAGGTGCTTTTAGAAGGACAGCTCTGAGAATCGGCGATCGATTCGAGAGAAAATAGAAAAAAAAAAGAAAAAGAAAAAAAACACGGAGCAGAGAGCGCTTTAAACTGCTTTGATACCGAGACTTCCACTTTGAGGCTCGAGATGGAGGAGCTCGCTCCTCCTTATTTCTTTCTCTCACCAGAAACGCTTCACATAGTTCAGGCTCGTAGACAGAAGGCCGGGCCTGTCAGGCAAAGATCGATCCTGAGAGCCAATCTCGGGCAATTTGACCGAGCTTCAGGGCTCCCAAGCTGGACCACGTCAACGGGAGCCTGGGCCTCATTATCTCCTCTAAGGAAAAAAAAGTAAACTAATGGGAACCACTGGAGCATTTCAGAACAAAATATTGATTCTAATCAATAGAGGAAAAAAACACTCCCATTTCAAGGATGATAAAAGGAAATCATTAAAAAGCTTAAACAGGGCTGGGAAAAGAAGAATTTGGAGGTTTGCAAACCTCTTTGAGACTCACAAAAGTAAACATGTCGACACATGCACACACACGCACATGCACTCACACACATGAACACACATGCACACTCACTCACACTCACAAACGCGAGCACATGCACACATACGTAAGCACACATGCAGGCAGGCACGCACACACACACACACACACAATAGGAGCTATGCACTTGCACATGCATACATACATAAGCACACATGCAGGCAGGCGCACACACACATACACACATACACACACAGACACACACAAAGCTATGCACTTGAAGTGAGCAGGGTGAATAATCATGCTTATTGACATTTATTATGGAGAAAATGTCACAAAAGCATGGCTTGATAATTGGTAATCATTTGAAAATGGATGAAAAAGGAAATCACAAGGAACGTGATGATGTCCAAGTGTGTGTGTGTGTGTCAATGCTTCTGGGTAGGCTCAATTTTTACAATTCGTTTTTTCAAAATGTTAAAACAAATAGCAATGGAATATCATAGTTAAAACACAAAATTACAATAGTCACTACATTGCAATTTACATTTTGGGCTATGATTAATAATATTATGACAAGTAAATTAGATATTATTATTGATGAAATTATGATTTTGATTATGTAATAGTATGCTTGTGTGTTGGAATTGCATCATGTCAGTGTTTATTGGCATTTACAAATAGAATTCTGGCAAGATCATTGATGTTGTAAACCACACAATGTAAAGAAGATGGCAAATGTACCTGTAAGATTACTTTTTACTTTTGAGGTATTATATGAATTCTGCTTTTCTCAGATGGGGGAAAGCAGAAAGGGTTACAGACAGAGAAGGGATCACAGTACAGACAGAACCATGGTGGGTAAGTGAAACCCCAGGGTGCCTGGGAAGATCTGTAAATGGGCTGAGAGCTAGCCGCCCTGTGGGCACTGGACAACACGGTTTCCCTTGGTATCCTTCTTTTGCTGGAAGTACTGTTTTTTTAAAGCGCTCAGTTACCAAGTCATGTAACTGCAACTGAAATAATACACACACACACACACACACACACACGCACACACACGCATGCATGCGCGCACACACACGTTTGTATTGCTATACTTGTGAGGACTTCCCATTGACTTACATTCATTCCGCAACCTCTAACCCTAACCCCAACCACTACATGCTTAACCTAATTCTAACCTTAACCCTAACCCTACGTCCTAACCCTAAAACAGCCTCTTGAACTTGTGGGGACCAGCAAAAGGTCTCCACCTTGCGTAGTTTTCCTCATCTTTCTATCCTTGTGGGGACATTTGGTTCTCACAAAGATAGTAATACATGCCCACACACACACACATACACACACACACACACACACCCATTCAGTAGATGTGCCACCATGTCATATCAAATGAAATATTGCTTTGTAGACCAAACCGAAATGGAACACATATCTTTGTGTACAAATGCGCAAATTTCAAAGGACTTTTTTTTGCTTTTACAACCTTATTTTTTTGCAGAATTGAAATCAGATTAACGGCCAACACAACAAGTTTGGTGAACCGCGCACATAGGTTATGAAGACAAAGCTTAACTCCCCGAATAGCAATAGAATAACCAGATTATTAATTCCTCTGAAAACAAAGGTCAAATGTAATCCAGTAAATCTGTGTATACAACATTAGTTTTAGTGCAGTACAAAAAAATAAGTAACAAAACATTTTTTTTTTTTTCAAGAAGCACTACCTTATCTATTCCAAAAAAGAGGGCTGGGCTTTTCAAATTTTAATTTCAATAATTTTTTTGACTGTTTATCACAGCGCCGCAGTGAACGCTTAGTTACACATTTGGAGGGGAAACGGCTGTTTTTACACTTCAGTATTTTTACCTTCAAATTAGCCGCGACTGCCGTGAATCAATCCCGGCTTGCGCGTTCTCGCGCGTAGCCGAAGGGTTTGCCGGAACAATGCGTTACAGCAACACGCCGAGGAGCTGGGCCCAATCGCTAAACCGGATTAGCAACCGTTTGAGCTCCTGGCTCTCCCACCGCTTTCTAATGCCTCCAAAATAAGTCAGTTTAAGCATTTTGTGCCAGCTGTGGACTTATCAGGACTTTTTTTTTGTTGACATTTCTAATATGCTTTGTTAGCTATTTGCACCGCTTCATGGTTGCTCAGCTCTTTCACAGAAAAGTGCCGTCAGACGAATAGACTCGGCAAACACAACACCTTGTTAAATATAAATTATGAACTCTCTGAGGAACTTAAAATAATAAGGCTGAAACTTGCTATTTTATCATTGTTATGATCATTAATGTGACTCGTAATTGGACGGCAACTTTAAACCTTCGTATCGTACACAGCCAGCAGAACTACCCACGGCCTGAAACACGAACGCAAATGCCATCGATGTGCTGTTATTAAGAGTGTACAGTCCTGTAGTGCAGATACATTGTCTTCTGCTGTGTGTGAATGCATGTTCTTTATGTATTATCAAATTTATTCTGTTTATGCGCAGTGTGAATACACCCCTTTATGTTCTTAGGTTTGTGTTTCCTACCTAAATAATGTGAAAAAGGATTTTATTTATTGATTTATTTTTGTGGACTGGGGCTTACTTTAAGAACAGGCTCGGACACTTTGGGTAGGAGTATTTCTGAGGGGGAGTCATCTTCAGTGAACCTATGCCTGCGCACAAACCGAGCAATGAGGCTAAATTATGCAGATACCGTGCAGAATTTTGGCAGCACGACTGTTCACGCCCGGTCCAACAGCGCAGAAACGCTACGGGAAAGCACCATCCCTTTCTGCTCCCTCATGCTCTATAAGACACCATGACAAAATGGCACCACACAATTCCACTTATCGCCCAGCACTGGAGACAGGCTCCAGGACACTCAGTGTGTGTGTGTGTGCGTGCGTGCGTGGGTGAGTGTGTCTGTGTGTGTGTGTGTGTGTGTGTGTGTGTGCATATGTGTGTTTGTGTGTGTGCACTGGAAGGCAGCAGAAGCTGCATGTTGGCGGAGTTTGTGTGTGTCTGTGTGTGTCTATGTGTGTGCGTCTCACAACGCGTGTGGACAGCAGCACTGGAATTGGCAGGATGTTTAAACTGGAAAGCAAAAGGAAGGAAACACAAAAAAGGGAAAAGAAAAAAAGAAATATTAAGAAGCGATGGATTGTTGGATGGATTGTTTCCACTTGGGGAGATGAGAAATTCAATTGCCCGTACAGTCATGCCACACTTCTGAAATTACGCGTACATTGTAGGAACTGCTGTTATGATCTCTCTCTCTCTCTTCCTCCATCTTTCCGACTGTTTGTGCTATCAACCATGCCAGTTATTGCCCCTCGGTTATTGTAATTTCTATTAGGGTTTTTTTTTCTTTGAAAAAAAAAAGAATTAGAATGACAAAAGTGAAAATGCTGCGTGTCAAAGCATGGTTACGGCAGCCACTGGTAATCAGTTACGCATCTGAAATGGTGTCAGAGTCGGCCATCTCCTAGCACATGGTTTGTGAGATCCTTCAGCCATGTTCATCAGCCAAATGCTGTTTCAAAAAAATACCAATGTCATTATTTGGAATAATCTCTTGCATTTGATATTGTGCTTTTCGCACCAGCTGGTGACACCAAGCACTTTACAGTGATGAGGTGAAAAACTCACCTCAGACACCACCACCAACCAGGGTGATGCACGGCGGCCATTTTGTTCCAGAACGCTCACCACACATCACCTGAGGAGGAGAGGGAGAGACAATGTTTTTGCCTTTTTCGTCTTTATTTCTACCAAGAAACATTCACAGTGCACAGTGCTGCACTGACTAATAAAGTGCATCTCAGGATATAACATTCAGAAATAAACCAGGTTCCTAGAAAAGTATGATGGCCATCACGGGTCAAGTAGGAAATTGGACCATTGGAGTAAAAAATATGCTCAGACTTTTTTTAAAGTCATTGACATAAAAAAAACGAAACTCTCTAGAAATTTCTACATTTATTAGTCTTGATGTGTGATGAATACAGAATTTGATGAATACAGAAAAAGGTAATCATTGCAGCAGATGCAGTATATTGATGACTAACTAAGGAACAAAGTTGCTTGTGTCTGATGCATGTCTGAAACTTATGAACTTGGAAAGAATTCACATGAATTTCGCACCTTCGAACTCATACATACTCAGATTTCACACGGAGGAAACGCGCTTGGCTTCTGTTAGAAAAAACCCATTTCGCACGAAATCATGGGCATCGCACTCAACAATGCATCATCAGCATCGCACAACAGAGCCCGCGAGACCTGGCCAGGTACTCCCACGGCATATAAACACTGAACTCAATCCGAGTTTTATTAACACCTTTTCTGATAGTGCGGCAAAAGGTGGCTGAACAGACGCAGAATACATTCGCATACACGGATGGATATTTTGTGGCAGGTTGCATATTAAATATTAACTATTTCCTCCGTCGTTGGACAGCGGCAAGAGAAAAGCACCTAAAAAATCATATTAAGTTAGGTCATTTATTACACCACCAAATACTGAAACGATGCATACGTCGGTTCCATTCACGCTACTGCAAAATATGGTTGTGAGTTTCCCTCTCTGAGATCAAGCTCACTCACACAGTATGGTAATGCGAGGTAGCAATAACTATACTGCAGAATCATGTTGGAAGCAGGAGGCAAAAATGGCTGTTCATTCTAGTTAATAGGTAAGCATGAAACAGCTTGCAACTGATTGCTGAAATAGCAGTTGTATAGTGAACAAATGCATGATGGAGTGGCAGAACTCACTCACTCATAAAATCTCTGGAGGGTTATTGTCTTACTTCAAACTCATGTGGTACTCTTAACGGTGGGAGTGGGTTATATTCCTTGTTCACACGGGTAGCACGTTTGCTCCAGTGCCAAGCTGCAGAATGGATGTGTGAACAGAGGCATTAAAAGATACAGCGTAGTCAAATTAATGCACATTAACAAAATACGGTAACAGTTCACGTGAACCATTGAAATTAAGGCTGACATAACACTGTCATACCCATAACAGCTGTCAGGTGGCATGACAGATGATGTCAGCTTATGTCAAATTGCAAAACTTTTATCGACGGAAACAGCTCTCGAGACAATTACTGATAAAGGTAAATACAGTTCTATGTCATTTGACATAAGCTGACATAATCTGTTATGCCATCTTGTGACAACTGTTATGTCATGTGTATTTGGAGTGAACCAAAAAATGTCTCTGGTAGATTGTGTACTTATGACCATACACAATGTGTAATAAATGCTGATTTTTTTTTTTAGGGCTCAAACTAGTGTTCAGCTAGGGTTAGGGTTAGGAAAACGGTAAGTCTGAGGGTTGAGGCAAGTTTACGGTTGTGTTCAGCAGCTTGAAGTAAGGTTAGGACATGGGTTTGTTAATGATTTTGAGTAAACCAAAAAATTTCTCTGGTAACATGTGTATCTATGACCATACAAAATGTGTAATATATGCATATTTTTTTAGGGAGAACATTTTTGTTTTTTAAATGACTTCCAACATATTATTTTGCATTTGTATTCTTGTATTCATGATATTTACCTTATTTTCCATCAATTTCAAATTGGTTATCTGATGTTTTCAAAGGTACCAATGGCTTCAATTAGGGTTTAGGGCTCAAACTAGTGTTCTGCTAGGGTTAGGGTTAGGGTTAGGGTTAGGAAAACGGTAAGTCTGAGGGTTGAGGCAAGTTCACGGTTGTGTTCAGCAGCTTGAAGAAAGGTTAGGACATGGGTTTGTTAATGATTTTGAATCAACCAAAAAATTTCTGTGGTAGCATGTATACCTATGACCATACAAAATGTGTCATAAATGCATATTTTTTTAGAGAAAACATTTTTGTTTTTTAAATGACCTCAAACATATTATTTTGCATTTGTATTATTGTAGTCATGATATTTTCCTTGGTTTCCATGAATTTCAAATTGGTTTTCTGATGTTTTCAAAGGTACCAATGGCTTCAATTAGGGTTTAGGGCTCAAACTAGTGTTCAGCTAGAGTTTGGGTTAGGGTTAGGAAAATGATAAAGGAAATAACTGGTGTCTTATAGTAATGATTTCAGGACAGGAGGGCAACATACGGTGTTGTAAGTAGTTTCATAGATATTTTAAGCATTAAGAATACATACCTGCAACTGGGTGACACTGCAATAAATATATAATAAGGCTGTCTGCCATGCCAACGATAATACCTAATGTATTAAATATATGGCTAATAAATACATGAATCCAAATTGAATGAACATAATACATTGCACAAAAATGCCCTTAAAAACACGGAAACTTGCTCAGAGATCATACAATGGACAAAAAACCATCAAGTCCGTTTTATTTCTCATCTCCTCCTCAATGTGCTGTGTATAAGGATCTATAATCTACTACATAAATATAAGAACATTAGAAGACTGTGACAGCATAAACGCATAATATTTCAACAAGAGGATTATGGGAAGGCCAGTAACACCAGGGAGAGAGGTGCTGCTCCCTATTTCCAACACCACGGTCAGATAGTTACCGATTCCTCTTCACAAAACCACCGCACACAATACCCCCACATGCAATAACACAGACGACAAAATTTCTAAAAGCCCAGTGTGTCAACCGCCATTGTAGACAGACAGGGCCAGAGTGCGCTTCTGAAAATCTCTCTCTCTCTCTCTCGTGTGTGTGTGCCACCATTTCAAGCATGACAATGAAGTTTCTATTGTGTGCTGGACTGTTTAATAAGCACAATGGGGTCACTGACTGCCATTATATTCGTGCTGGCGGGGGGAAAAAAAAAATGAAAGGAGAAAAAAAAAAATCAAGGTTCCTGGATAAGGAAATTGACTTTAATAAAAAGAGATAGTACTTGGTAAAGAACAGGACAGCTTAGCCTTCCTTCTGTTCCATCGCTTAGCAGTACTTTAAAAAAAAAAAAAATCACATAAGATGGTCTTCATGGTCCAAAAACAGGGTAATTATAGACACTGCTGGTAGTTTGTAATAGGTAGACAAGTGTATGCTCCACACGAAACAGGGATCACAGCGAGCTATGTTTTGACCTTCGTTTACCCCCCCCCCCCCCTCCCCACCCCATCCCCCTTCCCATAATTCATTGCAGCAGTTTTTTGTTTTTGCCTTGGGTAACAAAGAGCGCCCCAAAGACAAACACGCGGTGCCGATAAATCCCGTCCGTTTGATTTGTGTTTGTTCTTGGCCCCGGAGCCTCAGATCACAGGGCAGGGAGAGCGAGAGCTGAGAGCTGAGGGCTGAGGGCTGAGAGCTGAGAGCTGAGAGCTGAGAGCTGAGAGGCTGAGAGACTGAGAGCTGAGAGCTGAGGGCTGAGGGCTGAGAGCGAGAGCTGAGAGCTGAGAGACTGAGGGCTGAGGGCTGAGGGCTGAGGGCTGAGAGCTGAGAGCTGAGAGCTGAGAGTGAGAGCTGAGAGCGAGAGCTGAGGTGAGAGCTGAGCTGAGACTGAGAGCTAGATGGAGCTGGGAGCTGAGAGCTAGGCGAGAGCTGAGGAGGCTGAGAGCTGAGGGCTGAGGCTGAGAGGCTGAGAGCTGAGAGCTGAGAGCTGAGAGCGAGAGCTGAGAGCTGAGAGCTGAGGGCTGAGAGCTGTGAGCTGAGAGCTGAGAGCTGAGAGCTGAGAGACTGAAGACCCAAAATGAGACAAACGGACGATAAAACGCCAGGACAAGTGCGGTTATCGACCTGTCGGATTCCCCCTCTGTTCATCCACCCCCCCCGGTGACCTCACACCCAGAGTTTTCACCATCCGTACACACACTCTCTCGCCCTCTCTAACTCTCCTTCTGTAGTTCAACACACAATACACACATTCTACTGTTTCTACATTTTAATTTACACTGTAGATGCACTTATCCAGAGTGACATAAATAACTAACCCCTCACCACCGTCCACCCCCCCCCCACACACACACACCACCCGCCTAACACACACACAGAGCAATGGATCAACCAAGTTAAAGTCTTTGTGCACTAAAGAGATACTTGGAGAATGAAGCCTAATTCTGATTCTGGTAAGTCCACAGAAAATGGCTTTGGCACTGAAGAGCTGATGGCTCAGTCATTCGCATCACAGCTGACGGTAGCCATTACTACAAAAATTGCTCAGAAGTTGAAAATAAGTGAGTACTACAACGTAATCTTAAGTGCATAGTATCATTTTACACCTAGCATAGGATGTGCTATTAGCCATGGAGAATTGTCAGACTTCAGCATTATGTCAGCCGCGATGCAAATTGGCCCTTTTAGCACAAATGTGTGTGATTGAAATGTTCTGAACTGAACATTCTAATGCTGATGTAACAATCACTACTGGCAACTGTGAAAGCAATGGGGTTCCAGAACACTGACGCACACACACACGCAGACAAACACTTCCTTTTTATTTTTAGCTGTATTTTCTTCCAATTTGGAATGTCCAATTGTGTCTGGGTTTTAGTTCCCATCTGTCGATTTGGGAAACCACAGGCAAAAGCACTTTCTGCCGAAACGTGTGATCTCAGCCAATATCTCTTCACAGGCATTGAGTTGGAGAGGAACACTTGTGTGCAGCTTGCATAGGCAGGCTGCAGTTGCCCAGTGAACCAGTAGGGGACACTAGTGAGATAAGACAAACATACATCCAAGTCAATCAATCAAAATATATTCATTGTCATATATATTTAACCCTTTGAAGTGCAGGTTTTTTTTTTTATAAGTCAGTGTTCTAGAACTTTCTTAATTTCATTTACCAGTAGTGACTGTTCCACCAGCATTAGAACAAAATAATATGCAACTTATTTTCAAAAAAAAGGACACAGACATTGAAACATTTCTGAATGACACTTCCCGTCAATTAATTAGCATTAATTTTAAAAAATGTAGGAATGTCTGGCATCTTGGGTAACCAGGACGCGCCAGATTAATTTGATTCGTTTGATTTCTCACCTTTTCCTCCGCGGCGTTCCTTGCCCTCCGTCACCCTGAGGTAGAAGAGGGACGTAAGAGAGGCTCCTTCCTCGTCGCGTCGCCATACCACAGCACCCCCACCCTGGCCGTCGATCCGTCGTCCACGTACTGCTGACCGGCTGACCCGCCTGCCCGCCCGCCTGCCTGCCCACGCGGCAGTGAGGTACGGCCTGCTCACCCCCCCACCCCCCGCCCCCACCTCCCCCCACCTCACCGGTGTCCCGGCCTCTTAAATGCCAGAGTCATATTTCCCCGCCAGCTGAGGCCCCTGCACCGCACCCCCCCGGTCCTCACCTCCATTTTCTCTCCCGCCCCGTGAACAGGTCACACGGAGGGGCAATATTGTATTTCATCCAGTAAGTAGAATTTTTTTTATTTTCTCCACAGCCCGCCCCCTCCCCCCCTCGTGATTTAATGTGGGAACCTTTTCCCTGCTCTCTCTCTCTCTCTCTCTCTCTCTCTCTCTCTCTCTCTCTCTTCCTCTCTCCTCTCTCTCTTCCTCTCCCCCTCTCTCGCTCTCCCTCCCCTCTCTCTCTCTCTCTCCCTCCCCCCTCTCTCTCTCTCTCTCCCCCCCCTCTCTCTCTCTCTCTCTCTGCTCTACGAACGTGCCCGTCAGTGCGCTACGGTGGCTGCGCGCTACGGTCTGACACAATGATGATGAGTATTAAAAAATATAATGAAGAAGAAAAAAAAGGCGGGAAATTAAATTAAATGGAAAAAAAAAACAAAACGATGGAAAGCAATTTCAATTAACCGTGATTGCGAAGTAAAAGGTATTTGAATCTGTGTGCGTACGTCTGCAAAGGGTTTCCTATTTAACGGTAAACTAATCTCTGGTTAAGTGGGATGGATTCTCGCAGTCTGAGGCTCACTTTTAGCCCCTCTTGAGATAATAGCGTGACCTGGTCATCCTCCATCAAATGAGAATAATATTATCGAAGAGCGTGGACTTTAAACTAGTCCCGTAATTCAATGGAACTCTCTCCGGGTCTCAATGTAATTTAACCACGCCGGATGACATATCCATTAGTCGCATTATCTGTAGGATAATTTGTTAAACATGAGAAATATCTCCAAATCGTGCTCTGGCTATTTTCCTTTTCAGTTGAATCAAATCCTGTTCTGTGAATAAGTGCTTTATTGGTGTAATTAACATTAACGAGACGGTATTACAAATTCAATACCAGACCATGTTGCAGCGTGCAGTTCAAGACTAATATTTATTTCTTTTGCATTAATCATTTAAGGAGTTCAAGACAATTAAGACAACGGGCCTAATTAGTTCTTTCTTCTGATCACACAGCATCCAACAAGATCTGGTTCCTGAGAATAAACCACCAAAGTACCACCAACTACAGCATGATAATATTGGGGTGGGGGGGAGAGAGATTTGATGTTTTCTCAAAGATGAGGGTGTCCCGTCCCCCCCTCCCCCCCTCCGGGATCTACATCCATGCCTCCAGTTTGGGAGCTCCATTTGGTACCTCCCCTCTGGGGAATCTTCCACACTGTGAGAGAAATGAGAAATCCGGACCGTCCCTTGTTGGCCACTGTCTCACGTTCTCATTTATTTAAAATAATAATAACAATAATAATAATAATAATAATAAAACGCACAGCGTTTCAGCGAAGTGGCTTTGACTATTGATCGACATTCGGAGCGAGGTTCAGACGCCCGAATCACCCTCTGCTCTGTGTGAGTCTGTGCATGCCCCAGCACCCCGCTCAGGTTTGCGGAAAGGCACTTGTATATGCTATACTGCCTTGGAGCGAGTTACATTGCCTGAATTGCAAAGCAGGCAAATAGCTGATTAAACAGGCAGTGGCCTTGCTCAGCTCTGAAGTGCAGCTGTAGGGATTGCCCTCGAGTTCAGGGGTCTGGGTTTGTGAACTGCGAGATGCTCAGCGCCTGATAACCAGGCTCGGCCCACTTTACTGTGCACAGGGCTGGGTCACCGGGATTCAGAGCACCCTGCTGCACTGCTATCTCACTCTCTCACTCACAGTCTCACTCTCTCACTCTCTCATTCTCACACACACTCACAATCTCACTCTCTCACTCACACACTCTCACTCTCTCACACACTCACAATCTCACTCTCACTCACACACACACTCTCACACATGCACAATCTCACTCTCTAACTCTCACACACACTCACACATACTCACAATCTCACTCTCACACACACTCACAATCTCACTCTCACACACACTCACAATCTCACTCACAGTCTCACTCTCTCACTCTCACACACACTCACAATCTCACTCTCTCACTCTCACACACACTCACACATACTCACAATCTCACTCTCTCACTCTCACACACACTCACAATCTCACTCTCTCACTCTCACAATCTCACACACACTCACAATCTAACTCTCTCACACACACACACACACACACTCATAATCTCACTCTCTCACTCACAATCTCACTCTCTCACTCTCTCACACACAATCTCACAATCTCACTCTCTCACTCTCTCACACACACTCACAATCTCACTCTCTCACTCTCACACACACTCACAATCTCACACTCTCTCACACACTCACAATCTCACTCTCTCACACACTCACAATCCCACTCTCTCACTCACAATCTCACTCTCTCACACACTCACAATCTCACTCTCTCTCTCACACACACACACTCATAATCTCACTCACTCACTCTCACACACACTCATAATCTCACTCTCTATCACACTCACAACCTCACTCTCTCTCTCTCACACACACACACTCACACACACACACACTCACAATCTCACTCTCTCTGTCACACACACGCTCTCTCACACACTCACAATGTTACTCTCTCTCACTCACACACATACATACACACAAACTCAAATTGAAATTGAAATTGAATGAGCTTTATTGGCATTACGTATATATACATATTGCCAAAGCATGAGTACAACAAGCAGAATAAACATACTCACTCACACACACACACACACGCACACACTCTGTCAGTCTCCCACTCTCTCACGCTCTCTCTCTCTCACACACACACAAACACACACACACTCTCTCTCTCTCTCTCTCTCACACACACACACACACACTCACCTACATACACACACACACACTCCCTATCTCTCTCTCTCTCACAGACACACGCGCGCACACATACACACACACACACACGCACACACTATCTCTCTCTCTCTCTCTCTCTCACACACAAACACACACTCACCTACACACACACACACACACTCCCTATCTCTCTCTCTCACAGACACACGCGTGCGCGCACACACACACACACACACACACGCGCACACACTATCTCTCTCTCCTCTCTGTCAGTCTCCCTCGCCCTCTCACCCATAACCCCAGACCAGGTTAAATAGTTTTGATCCAGGCCAAAGAAACATGGAGAGTTGCGAGGGAGGCGGGGGTAAGGGGGGGTATAATGAGATCTAGCCTGAACTCTGGGGTGAGGGTGATTTGCAATTACCTCTGACCATTCGTCTGGCGGCTGCCAGGAGAAATAGAAATCTAAAAGCCCCTGTGAAAGTCCCGGCACCGACAGATTTGGGAGATTTGGGGGGGAACCACAGAATGGCAATGAGATCAAAAGCATAGAGCGAATTCTCTTTATTTAAGGCGCCCCCCCCCACCCCCCCAACCCCCAGTGAAGTCATCTCCAAGGTTTAACTAACTACCCCCCATCTTTCACCAACAGACAGTTATGTCCCAACCTTTATAACAAGCAATTATTTTTCATTGCCGCATTTCAACTAATAATTAATTCGTTCTTTTTTTTACAGCCTCGTAAAACACGAACGTACGCGGCGAGGTGAAAGGCGATAATTACATTTGTTAAATACGAGGAGTCTTTATGTTTACACGTCAGAAGGATATACTGCACGGCGACGGCGTCTGCGCTGATGTACGGCGTGCGATTATTCATCACATATGGCCAGCCGTCTGGGTTAAAGCTGCTCGGTAAAACGAGGGGAGGGGCCTAACCGGGGGGTGGGGGGTGGTGGAGAGGGGTGGGGGGGGTGGGTGGGTGGGGGGGTGGTGGTGGTGAAGAAAAGGGAAAAGGAAGGAATCCACGAAAGCCGAAAGACAGGGAGGCTTCCGGAAAATTCTCTAACTCCTCCCTCTTCCTTCTAGTCATGCTTTACATCGTCATGAAGTTTATGGTCACTTATTTGCCAGTGAATGGACAAATGTAAACTATACATTAAGAACGGTGAGAAAAACTGCCTTCACTGAGGTTATTGCAGGTTTGTAATGACTAATCAGACATATATATATATCTGACAGCAAGAAGGTGCTGGGTTTGACTCCGGCCTGGGTCTTTTTGTGTGGAGTTTGCATGTGCTCACCGTGTCTGTGTGGGTTTCCTCTGGGTACTCTGGTTTCCTCCTACAGTCCAAAGGCATGCGGGTAGGCTAATTTTGAAACTCTCACCTAAGGATCAGATAGGACTAACTACATACCTTTCAGTCTAACTGAAATATTTTCTGCTCTCTGTTTTTGGAGATTTTTATTCGTGACACATATTTAATAGCGAACTAGCTGGTGACCTAGTTAATGAGAATAATGAACAATGCAACAACTGACCTGTCGAGCATAAAAAGTGCTGCCTCAGCACCCGATCTTAAATTCTTCTCTCCTGTAAGCTCTCTCCCCCTAATAATGCACCTGCAGCACTAATACTTTTTCTGCAGACACAAATGATGGAGTCAGTCACTCAGTGAAAACTCATTTTCACCGGCAACTCGCACTCCAGCTGCCGAATCTCGACACGGCAAGTGAGTTAAAGCAGAACTTCAGATACGCCGGTGGATTGCACAACCGCTAGGTCATTTAGAGTTTTGGGATCTTTGCTGTTCTTCTGATCAAGCGGTGCTGATTGGGTGACCGTGAACAGGAAGTCCCGCCTCTGAAGCGGTTGGTCGGCTCTGATACCACAGGGGGTAGTCTGGGTCTATTCGGTTAGGTGGGGTTGATTCCCCCAATCTTTCCCCCTCTTTTGAGGATATTTTGTCTGGAATCACATCCCAGAAAGGGCATGCTGTATCCTACCCCACCCCCTTAAGCCCCCCCCCCCCCAGCTGCTGTTAGAGGCTGAGATGGCAAGGCAGGGGGGGAAATGATAAGGAAATTTCTAGAATCATGTTTAACAATCAATGTAAAAGCATACATCACATCCCCATGAATTCAAACAAAGCAAAAGATTAATAATTAGAAAGCGCTGTGGTGCTAATATGAGCAAGGAGCGCGAAACGTTTTTTTTAATGGAACCGTGACACGTACCGTCTACCGTTCGATTAAACTAATACGATAAGATAACATTAAATTAAAAGCTAACAGTTTGGCAATGCCGTCTGATTGCTGTAATATTTGCCCCAAGGCTCAAGCATCTGTTTTGCATTCTCTGGGTCCGTCTTTCCTATCAGCTCATATCTTGTGGGGATTTGGAAACATCCTAAAACGCGCAGAGAAATCACAAGCGGGTCACGTTGTCTGGTAGGCAGGCCTGGGTCAGATACGTATTCGTTTTGGATACAAACGCTTCTAAATAAATGCACTCAAATGCTGCACTCTACTGATCTTGCCTGGTGTGACTGAGCCTGCCAATGTGACCAGAAGGCGGGGTTTCCACTTTTTGAGAGCATTTCATTGGTTCCAATCCACCAGACAAGAGCAGTAAACCATAGAAAAGTATCTGCATCCAAAACAAATACGTATTTGACCCGGGTCTGCTGGGAGGACACAGCATTTTTAACCCAGATTACTTTCTCCCAGTTCATAATAACCTGTTTGTATTTTTACACACATATTGTCACTGCAACATCCTCCTTCAGTTGGGGAGAGTACGAACAAGATATGTCCAGTATCTTAGCAGAATGAGCAACTCGGCAGCCTTCCATATTATCATCATCATCATCATCATCGTCGTCGTCATCTTCATCATCATCAGCATCATAATCATCATTATTATTATTTTACGATAGAGAAAAGGAATATTATAATGGCAGAACACGATATTTGTTGTTAATGATATTGTCAATTTTTTTTTGCCTTGGAGCGTGGTAATATAGCCTTTGCATTATAATCAATCGTACTAAATCACAAAACACATACAGCGCTTAAGATCTTTTACGAGACTCAGCATCTAAATCGAGAGCGAAAGAGAATGGCGCGCATTGTGTTGGCCAGCGGGTTACTGGGAACGATCCAGTGATGTCATCAGTCTTGTAGGCGGAGTGAGATTTCTCTCTGGAGTCTTTTTCGAAGCCCGTTTTGCTTCAAGACTATATTACCCGCAGTCAGGGGCATTTCACTGTGAGCACACGGAATAAACTGCAGGTGCGAGGGAAAATTCATCCGTTTGCTTATGACGCAGGTTCTGTTTTTTTTTTTTTTTTTTCACGCTCGACTGACTTCCACCTTTTACTCTGACAGTAGAGCGAACTCCCAACTGTCTTAGCGCAGCGCCCCCCCCAACCCAACGGTCATGCTTCAGATGCAAGCATCCGAGTCATTTGAATACACTAATCCACTGCAAATTACATTAGAATAATTAGATTATATTAAAAAAGTCAAACAGAGAGGCGCTTCCATCTGTTCCACTCTATAAATGCACACAAAACTCTTAAATAATGAATGTAGATTGTTTTTATTTTATGTTATTAAACTGATGCTGCAAGGTGGGGGGGAACAATACAATATATGCTTGTCAGGGCTTGTTACATCTCTGGCTATGAAACGGTTATATTCTTCCAGTAATTTGTTAGCGCGGGAGAGAGTCTGATTAATGTGAGGCTGGTTAATGGAGAGTTTGTTTAGGTTGTGTATCTTTCCCGTTAATAGTATCGGGGTCCATATACGACGTTATCGATCCCTGCCATGCCAGTGAGATCAATGTAAATTTCAGGTTGAATTTGGGAGTGTAGGGTTGGAGTGATGTAAGCGAGGGCGAAATGGATGGAGGCCATTGACAAGAATAATTCATTGTATTCGTACAGCGCTCTCTGTGACCCTACTGCACACGGATCTCACACGGCATCAAAGCATAGCACTCACCTGGGTGATGTATGGTAGCCATTTTGCACCTGAAGGCTCTTTAAAATTCAGCTGATGTTGGGGAGAGTGAGGGGATCATCGAACCACTTAACCCAGGGGATGATGAGGTAGCAAGCAGGCTGAGAGAAAAAAAAAAAAAAATGAAAAGAAAAATTAGTTGTTCGTTCAAGCTAATTAAAATGTAATGTTTGTGGAGCTATAACCCAATATTTCACGTGAGAAATTAGCAGAAAAATAAATTGGATAAGAAAGAAGCAGAATCATGTGAAAAAATACAGAATTAAAATATTATATTTATATTGATAATTCATATTGTGGTAGCCAGACACGAAAGTCTTAAGTCCTGAAATTTGTCTCAAAATATGTTTTTCTTTGTGTTTGGAACGCCACCTTTTGAAATGGTTCTGGAACCCTTGTCCCCGGCCCCGCAGATATATATGGATAAAGTTTGAAAAATGAAAGAAAAGAAAAACTTCCAATTAAATATGAGACAAAAAATGCTGAGCATCTGATGGTGTGATAATAATATAATATAATATAATATAAATTATTCTACTTCTGGGCACAAGTCTAGCCTCTGGTTTGAATATGAACCAGATTTTTAAAAATATGCGGCTTATGTGAAAGTTGTAGACAGCCTTGTCTCCCCACTTTTATACATGCTGAGATGGAAGTATCTTCATAGTGGCTTTACAGAATTAAGCTACTACATTGTGTCTGACCGTGATTGTTTGAATGTGTTAACCTCTGCTCGAGGATGTGTTGTAGCCTTACTGTTATTTCTTAAGATCTTCCTGGCTGCGTTGGACTGTCACGGATCACTTAGGCCCTGCGAGGTGGGTCTCTTTGCGCTGTGCACTTCAAACAAGGTGATTTCATGATTAAAAAAAAAATGAATCCAGGTTAAAAATGAACGCACTCCGGCTACCAACTGGTTTTAATGTTATTAGTGCTATTCAAAAGTTTTGAATAGGTTTCGGGGCACCCTGTTTTTTTGGGGGGGGGGGGGGGGGTTGGCCTCTCTCTATGCTGAAACCCATGCCTTACTCCCTTAACTTTCTTTTTTCTACTCAAATATTGAAAGATACAAGACCAGGTTAAAACCTAGTATATGGCTGGACCTAACACACGTGATCCGGCCGACCAATGGTGTAACTTCATCACTCAGTCACTCAGTCACTCAGTCACAGACATGCGTGGTGTAACTTCATCACTCAGTCACTCAGTCAGTCACAGACATTTGCGTTTGTAGGGCTGGCCCCGCTGTTGCAGTCCAGCCAAAAAAAAGCTTAGGATTACATTTTTCATATTGGGTATATTGCACATCAAAGAGCCTTTTACTCACCCTTATTTCTTCATTAACATCACCAGACATATTACAATGTTCTATCCTATCCTTTTGAAGGAAATTGCACTGTACATGAAGAACAAACCTTTTGAAATATTACTTATTGTCTCTCATGTTTCTTTAAAGTCTGTTGGTCTGAAGTTAAAAAATAATAAAAAAAGATTTGTGAGCTGTTGGAGGTGTTTGATCTTTCCTAAATCAAAACTGACTGCGCTATGATCACTTTTAGTCTCACTGCCTCTTGCAGTGCAAATTCTGTGAGGATTATCACACAAATTCAGATCCAGAACTAAATATTTTGCCTTTTTTCCCCCCACTTAAACAAAATAACGTCAGAGTACTGGCTGCACACAGTAGCTCCTTACAATAGAATTCTGCTCCAAGCCATATTTTTTTGTGAATTTTAATATTACATGCGGCCCTGATAGCTTTCTCTTTACCCTCGCCACCACCCTGACCCGAAGCCCCCCAGTTTAAAATATTTATCAGCTATAAGCATACACTTGTACAGGTCAGCCCTGCTAAAAAAATTTTTTTTTAAAATCCCCCCAAAAAACCCCATGAACCAGAGACGGCTACAGTACAGGCACTGTTCCAAAATACAGCCCTGTCAGTTCCACAAATTTTGACCAGAAAGGTTTCAAGCCAACCTTTTGTCTTTGGCTTAGACATGGACCATGGCCACTTGATCAAACCCCCAAAAGCATGGATCCAAATAGTGGATTTTAAGTCGAAGATGCTGTATTCTGTTTGAAAAATTATCCAGAATTTAGCTCAACATGCATAATTCTCTCTCATCTAAAAATTGCAGTCATTGATATTACGGGCTTGTTAATGGATTGCAATTTATGGCTAGACATTGCAGGTTTTGGCAAAGGACAGGAAAGATATTTTTATCATGGCAGACTCGATGTGTTTGACTAAGAGGCTCTATTTTCTCGAGTTAGAATCGTTTCATTTATTTATTAATTTATTTACTAAATTTCATACACTGACTTCATAATTTCCTCACCCAGAAATGAGCCCAATTTTTTACAAAAACAACATAGCCAGAAATGGTAAGGGAATGGATATTTAAAGGGAAAATTTACTTTCTGGGCTTAAAAAAAAAGAAAATTCTATTTTAATGCCTAAAGGAAGAAAATACATTTCTAAGCAACTGTAAACCCACTCATACGGTGATGTAATGCCTCCAGAGGTTGTACATATGTATATTACCTAATTACTGTTTTAAAAATATATATTTTATTTTATTTATGCTTGAAAATGTTTTGAGTGGAGCAAGCAACCAGAGACTATTGCACACAAGAAAAGAAGAGGCACAATATCCATCCATCCATTATCTATACCCAATTATCCATCCATTATCTACACCAGGTTATCCATCCATTATCTATACCTTCTTATCCATCCATTATCTATACAAGCTTATCCATCCATTATCTATACCTGCTCATCCATATCCATCCATTATCTATACCCGTGGCCTGTTCAGGGTGTGTTCTGGCAAGAGACAGGAACACACCCTGGACAGGCCGCCAATCTATCACAGGGCACACACACCATTCACTCACCATTCACTCACACACTCAAACCGATGGGAAATCTAGAGTCTCCAATTAGACTCATCAGCGTGTCTTCCGCCTGTGGGGGGAAACCCGCGTGAACACGGGGAGAACGTGCAAACTGCACACAGAAAAGCCCAGGTGGCACAACATGAAAATAGATATTTATGCTCATAATTGTGAACATATGC
The DNA here is from genome assembly GCF_018555375.3 of Anguilla rostrata. NCBI lineage: Eukaryota > Metazoa > Chordata > Actinopteri > Anguilliformes > Anguillidae > Anguilla > Anguilla rostrata. Next base: position 5,261,691 of record NC_057943.1, on the reverse strand, counting down.
CATAAAACAAACACATCCACATGTACAACCTCTGGAAACCGTAATGCCTCTGTGCAAGCTTCTTTGGAATTCATTTAATAAAGTTACAATTCATACAACATTGTAATAACAATTTGATATATCGTAATTCCAACAGTTTAAGATCTTTGAAAACAAAATCATGAAAACACACATTTATCGATGATAAAGAGCAACTTTTCTAACACCAATTTTTTGGAACAGAAAGAAGCAGAAGAGGTGAATAATATTTTCACCACATGATGGGACTGTAATGGAAGATGAACATGATTGTGATCTGCATACAATTATTCAACCTAACTCAGTAAACTGACAGGTCGACTTGACAGGTAGATTTGAAGTGTCCCATTGTTGAACCAAGTAAAAATAAACAGAAAAAAGTTGAAGCTGCTTTGTCTCTGCCTTGGGTAAACACAACCAGCTTGCGTTTCAAACTTTGTTTCAAAGGGACCTAACCCAGTTTATCTACCTACACTGATGCAGTTGGTTTTATATTAGTATAGACAAGACAAATAACCATTCATTGCAATTTAATGAGTGGCTGTTTCTCCAAATAACATTTATATTGAACTTGAGCTTGCAAGTTTAACAAGAGCAATACAAACAAACAATCAAGCTAGTAGTTCAGTGAATACAACAATAACATTTGCCTATGAGTTTCTCCATGTTCTCTGCCAGTAACCCCTTACCTCATAAGCTATATAGACTGCCGCAATGTGAAGCATGCTATAAAGTCACATAGGAACAAAAGGGTTATTTTCATAGGGAGTGTTTTTATTTTAATTTCTCATTGGCATCACAAGCACCCTGCCACCCTGGTCTTAGAACATTCTCAATAAGGATGTGTTAATATCCAACACACTTTCTGTATTACTACATTTGTATCACTATTTTGTGTAAAAGTCACTAATTTTGCTTTACAAATATACAATTTACGTGTCCCAAAAAGAGAGTTTTTTCAAACACAGACTGTGTTGAAAGTAAACACAACATGTCTTGTCCTTAACTAGCCATGGAGGTGTGATGATAAAAAAAAAGTGATGTTTTGTTTTTAATGCGATGTTTAGTTTCTAACGCACCTGTTTTGAGAGTGTAGTATGAGGCAGCTGACAGCCCTTGGAAATGGCGGGAATACTCCACCTGTCTCACGTAGTCACCGGCAGCCCGACAAAACGAGGACGGAACGACACCCCAACACTCCGCTTCTGGGGCCTCGTTTATCAAAGTTAGCATAAACGCAACGTCCAAATTTTGACGGGCGGACTCAAATCCATAACCCCGCGCGTGCATGAAAAATTAGGTGCTTATCCCCCGAGTCGCGTGGCAGCCACACCTGCGTGCTGCTACCTCGTTGATAAATCACAGCTATCCGCGCACGCGCGCGCGTCAGTTCCACGCTCCGCGGCCAGGCGAATGCCCTCAGTTGCCCTTACTCCGGCGAGTCATCCATAAAGCCGGGCGTCGCCACGCGCGCAGGACGTGGAACTCGCGCCCGAAAAAAAAACGCACGGCTTGCTCTCGAACCCTCGCCACCTTCGCGTCGGGCTCGTTAGTTATCGGCATCGAGCCGCCGACGGCGACGTCGCGGCGCGTAACCGAAACGCGTCGGGCCTTTTGACGCGAAGAGGCCCCGTTGCGATTCGCCGAAGGCGAAGACGCGGGACGATCGGAAGACCGCTGGGCCGAGAGGAAGCGGGAGTCCAGGCGGACGGCGGACGGTAAACCACCCCGGCTCGACTGAATCTAGCAGCCGTCACGAATCAGATCGCAGTGAGCCAACGCCGCGAACGTAAACTACGTTTTTTTTCCAGACTCTCCATCAGCATCGGCAGCTGTTTACCCCAAAGTGGAATATGGCGATTATTTAATCGATTACAACAACACTGCATGAAATATATGTTGAATTGGCTACGAGTGATACGTTGATAATATATCATATTCACTTGACGTGTTTGCTTCATCTTCTTGAACCCTTAAATCTAGTCCTTAAAGCCAAGCATGGCCTCACAAGGGTCACATGACTAAAAATGGGTAGATGATCCAAGATCATAGCCAAACGGCCAAAAAGCAACCAGCAGACTTTACAGCTACTGTCTGGATCCTGTACTATATATATATATATATATATATATATATATATATATATATATATATAACCTTTGAAAAGCAGGGGTTTTTTGGGGGGGTTTTTTTGGTCAGTGTTCTAAAACTCCATTGCTATCGATGTTCCAGTAGTGATTGTTACATCAGCATTATAATGTTCAGCTCAGAATATTCTATTTGCATATTTGTGATCTCACAACTTTGAAGGGTTTATACAATGCCATGGTCCTTCCCTCATTCCTTGACTGGAAGTTACAGACAACAGTAACAGACGGTGAAAATTAACGATCAGTATCAGAAATCAGCTAAATAATCAAATACATGGCAAACATTACATGACCTTTCTTAAAAGTCAAGGAAGCTGCAGAACTAATGCATGACAAGGTATCACAATACCAACTCAGATTTCAACTCAAGAGTATTGGCGGGGGATTGAAATGCATGACTCCAAGAACCGCAACTCCGCAAGGGGGAAATACTTCAGACTACCAATTAGTATATCCCAAACACAACACAAAACCCCCATCTACAATAATATAGCATCATCATGCTATATTATCGTGGGGTTAATCAGCCTGTTTAGTAACCCCCCCCCCCAATA
>NC_057943.1:5193969-5256469 GCF_018555375.3 Anguilla rostrata | reverse complement strand
CCGGGCACACCTTCATCACAATGCTGGTACTCAGACAGAGGACAGCGAGGGAGGGAGGGGAAGGAAGAAAAAAAAAAAAAAAAACTGGATCATCGAGCGAAAGCATCAATCACAGCAGCATTGTCGCCACGGAGACAGCTCCACCGGCGCGGCACAGCCGGGGTGAGCGGAATACTAAAGCGCCCCCCCACCCCCCCCCCCACAGCGTTAGCGAATCTGTCTGCACTTCAGCCCCCCCACCCGCGCACTTGCGAATCTGTCTGCACTTCAGCCCCCCCCCACCCGCGCACTTGCGAATCTGTCTGCACTTCAGCGCACCCCCCCATTCCCCCCCACCCCCACCACCCGCATGCTCGTGAATCTGTCTGCACTTCAGCGCTGAACCCCCCCCCCCACAGCGTGAGCGAATCTGTCTGCACCTCAGCGCATCCCCCCCCCCCCCCACCCCCCTCCAGCGTTAGCGGTCTGTTCCCATTACCGCCACCGGTCAAACGCGGGGAGATCCGGGCCCCGAGACAACAGAACGGACGGCAAGCAGGAGCGGACAATTTCAGCGAACGCTGAAAAAAACCAACTGCATTGTGATGTCACTTTAATTCCGTATTTAACTCTATGGCTCTTTCAGCACCTAGGTTCATTGGTTAAAGGTCTGAATTATAAGGAAATAGAATCTTAGTGCATTTTGGACTATGTGAAACTATGATTACTCATAGCAGCTAATAATCGTGTTATAACATGTTACTGCGATTGTTATAATGCATAATGAATGCTGCTCAAATAAGATAAAGCATTCATAATGCAGGACACACGTGGGCAATGCAGTGCACTATCACCCTTGTACTGTATCTGAGTGACCAGTAAGTATGAACCACTATGTTACTTGACCTCGTCAAGTTTGGCAATTTTCATTTACCCACGGAAGTAATTACAGCTTCCTCCTTGACTCTAACTCCTGTACCTGGGCTAATGTATAGGAGTGAGCCAACCTCTAACATTCATGCTTGTCATTAATGGAAATTTTTTAAAATAATAATAATTGGTAATATCTGACACTTTCTACATAAAAAGTTACATAAATAAAGCATATGCTATCAACACATACATAAAATAACACAACTCCTAAAAAATCTGTCTGTGTACAAGATTACTGATATCAAAATTATGCCAAGTTGCAACTAAACTTTCACCAGTTTTTTTTCACTAAAACTAAAGATGCCATATCCCAAAGCAATGCTACCTACATGCCTACCTGTATGATTTCCAATCTACATGTATGAGTTCAAGTCAAGTCAATGGGCCTGTGTTTCTTCATCTCAAGAAGTGGTCTTTATCTGTACACTCACTGTGATGGACACTGACCCCAGCCTTGTCGCAAAAAGGCATTTTAACCCTTTGAAAAGTACAACGATACGTCGTTTAGAATGTTTTGTTTTTTTCTTCAGAATCCTAAGTCAGTGTCTAAGTCAGAACTCCCATGCTTTCAATTACCAGCAGTGATTAGAATGTTCAGTTAAGAACATTCTAATCGCATATTTGCGATCTTACGCCCTAAAGGGGTTAATTATGGATTTGCAACAAGGTGCAAAGTTCAAAGGGGAACGATACAGGACACGTGTGGTGCTGCACACGCTCTACCCAAAACGGTCATCTCTGTCATACAGCGCTGAGCGTTTAGCATCTGTCTTGTTCATCCGTTAAAATACATCCAGCGCAGTTTGCGGATTTCATACGCGTAGTCTTTGAAAGGAGAGGCCTCGTGCTGAGGCGTTCCTCGGGGAGTCCAGCCCTCGTTTTCCCGCGGTTTCGTACCCCTGGCGTGGTTTCTGTGGAAACCCTCGCAGTGAGTAAAATCGGCCGTTCTCCCTCGCAAGCTCAAACGCGCCCCCTTAAAATTGATCGCCTCCCGCGCTGCAAAGCGGCGAGATCTGAAGATTAAGCAGGTTTCCGAATCCCATTGGAGAACAGCGCAACAACAGCCACCGATTTCTGGTGGGGCGCATGGAGAAATCTGCCCTGATGTCGAAAAAAGAAACTCCTGACGGTGTTTATTTGAGTCAGGCAGCTAAAAACGCACTTTAAAAAATACTTCTTTTTTTTTTTTTTTAAACAAGGCATTGTGTTAGGGTACGACCCTCCATTAGTATGAATAATGCATATTATCAACATTACAATCCTCAATGTCATCATCATTACCTATGTCAAAATTACAATTACAAATTACAAACGTTGACTTTCGAATTCAGTCGTAATCATTGTGACCGTCATCCTTATATTTATGAATATTCACATCAAAATCAACAGAAGTGCCGTTCATTAAACTCCCCGGTCTTTCTCAGAAGTCGCACGCGTCTTTGAGCCTTGTTCCCTCATAATGAGGCTGTCATTGGCCAATGTCGGTATTCTAAAGGCTGAATAATGCTGAATAATAATCTAGTCAGGATACAGAGCACATTTGTAGTCATTCCCCCCAAAAGAGGAGGGGGAAAGAAAAAGAAAAGAAAAAGAAAAAAGAAAAATGATGAAGTAAAAAGAATGCACTCATAGAGCCTTTAAAAGGAATATTACTGGAGTGGATGTTACATAAGACTATGTCCGCATGGCTAGCTGCTTGAATTACTGTACAAATCAACACCATATAAATAACAAAAACAAACCAGTACAGACAATTCTGGTGGTGTGTCTCAAAGTTCTACCTCACTGAGGCATGGTCTTAGAAGTTGGATGTTCCAGCCAATGAAAGCCGTCGTCTGCTGACAAGTCTGCACTGTCCCTCAGACGAAAAAAAAAATTTGGCCAGATACTGTTGCCTGTTCATTAAAAGGCACAGTGAGTCACGCACCACTGCGGGGAAATCCTAACATTTACACAAATGGGTCATCTCCATATCTGCCAGGGAGCAGCACTGGAGCCTGAGTGCCTGAGTGCTGATCCACTGCAGACAACCCAAAACCACTCTTCAGACAGAAACATACGATAACACTTATTACAATAGGGCCTGGGAATGGAAATAGTGCAGCATGATTAGTTATCTGCAGACATTTGACCATTTTTTCTTTAAGAGAAATGGAAAATTTTGTTCCCATAGAATTTTGTCCAGAGTAGATTTCTTCTTGGGCATTTTAGTGAATATGTGGCAACTCTTATTCCATAGTCTATCCACTCTGCCCCGAACACACACAAGTACGTATGCACGCACACACGCATGGACACACACACACATGCACACAACCGCACACACACATGCACATACTCCATATCGTGACTCACCCACACTACACACTAATCTCAGCGGACAGCTTGCTTTTTCTTTTTTGGAGATTTTATTTTTGTTTATATAATGGACAGAGTAAGAAAAAAAAACTCTTTTTCCGACATATTCAGCACACTACTCCAATCTACCCCGAAATATACCTGTACTTGCAGAGTATATATTTCCTGTCATTAAAAAATAAACAAACCTAAAAAAAAATATATAATTTGTTTTTAAGCAAACCTTGTAATCTTTCACTTCACAACTCTCTTCAGCCTGAATTAATGTGAGAGGTGTTATTGTGTTCGCAAAACACTTATCTTTCTAAATCCTATAATTAAACTTTCAGAATGAAGACTGACAACGAGATGAATTCAGTCCGCCATCTTTTGCTCGATTTAACAGAGGGAGGCATAGATGTTATGGATGAGAAAGGTCTACCCCTTGCTACAAAACAGGGTAACGGCAAGCCAGTCAGGAGAAGGAACGGCCATTAACGAGTTATTTAAGAATTAAATTAGTTATTTAATTTTATTTAATAAAATATATACCGTCTTTCGGATGGGACGTTAAACCGAGGTCCTGACTCACTGTGGTCATTAAAGATCCCATGACACTTATCGCAAAGAGTAGGGGGTTCCCCGGTGTCCTGGCAAAAATCCCAGATCTGGCTCTCGCAAAAACTTGCCACCTAATCATCCCCTGATTTAACTGGCTAAAAAATGTTCTCTCCCTCCAGTGGAGCTGCTCAGTGGCCAACAGTGGAGGATTGTGTTTTATTGGGCACTCAGGTGAATGTGTGTGAAGTGATAGCAGGGCGTTCTGCAAAGATGCATCCTGCTCACTACCTACCCTGGTAATAAAGTTAAAATAAAAATAAAATAATAAAAATGTCTGGATTGTCTCAGTCTCCAGGATCATTGTGGAGTGAACAGTCTCGTGCTTGACTGGGGCGGCACAAAACAAAACTGAAATTCGACGGGTTGAATCACCATGAATCATCTTACCCCTTCAGCCTGGGCCCTTCTGCCTGTTTTAATCGCACATCCTTCGTCCCTCGCTACCACTACATAAAAGAAATTGGTTAAACAAAAGGAAAAGAGAAGAAAAGAACAAAAAACTTACTAAGAATGAGGTTGTAAAAAAAAAAAGGATTAATGCTATCCAGGGCGACGTACTGAAGAGAGCATAACAATGATGTTCCGGATGATGTGCTTTTACAAAAAAAAAAAAAAAAAGAAAGAAAAAAAAAGGTTACTGGCTTTGATTGATTTCGTTCTCTTTGTGTGTCTGTTAAAGCGTGAACAAATTGCTTCATTTGGACCCGGGGGTTCTCAGGCCTGATCCTGGGGGTGTGCCACAGTGTCTGCTGGATGTTTGTTTTAACCTTGGAATCAGCTGCCAATTCAGATCCGAGAAATAAGGTGAGGTGAGCTAATTGTGCAATTCTGCTGCTATAATTGATAAATTAATTTATAATTAATAAATTATATATTTTATATCATTGATAAAGTAATTGCTGAGTCACAACAAAAGGTCAAAATCAGGGGCAGTAGTTGAGTCCTATTCTTCTTTTAAAATTTATTCCTGCCTTTCACCCAATGCCTGCTGGGATAGGCTCCACCCCTTCCAATCCTGACCAGGGCAGAGCAGTTGGATAGAAAATGGATGAATGGATGGACGTACACTGGGAGAAATATAGCTTTATCAGTAGTACTGGTGTTAGATTACTGTCTATAGTCAGTTTTTTTTATAATGGAACAGGCAGACACAGAATCTACATCCTTGTATTTATCATAGTTGCCAACTGTATGATTCACCACAACACGCTCAGCTGTTCAAAGGCTATTTTAAATTTTTGAATTTTGACAGTTAACAGCCATGGTTAGTTCTGTCAGGTGCCAGGCAGCCAACAGTTTGTTTTCTCGAGTCGGAAAATATTAATTTCATATTAATTTTTTTAAAAAGGCCTTCAAAAAGAACAAAAATAAACTTGGATAATTATAACTGAAGCCAGGCGACACAGGGTAAGCTTGAACACCAGCTTCATGGAATACCCCGTTGGTTTTAATAGCTGGAAGGAGCTTCAGGAAAACAAGCTTTTAAACCAGACAGACATGCACAGTCAAAGTCCTGGAGGTCCAGCCACCAGCTGTTGTTTTAGCTCTCATTTAATGAGTACGAATCTCAGAATAGAGAAGAGTGATTCAATTGATTCAATTAAGGTGGTAATTAATTGAATCAAACACTTTAAAACTCCAGCGGAACAGAAACCTGGAGGACTATATCACTGCAGGACACAGGATCTAATCTGACTCTTCAGTCCAGATTCCTTTATCAAATTAGCTGACTGAGGTAAAAAAAAATATTTTTTTTTTACTGCAGTCAGTTGATTTTATGAAAAAATTAAAAACTGGCCACCCCATGAAGTAAGTAAAAATAATAACTGTAAAATCATTTTAACGATCTGTTAAAAGTTGTAACAAGGAAATGATTATTTTTCCACTATATCGTAGGTTAATGGAACAAAAAAAGTCTCTCCATCTTAAACATTTCAACAGTACTGATATAGTGAGTGACACAGGTTTATGAATCTCCACTAAACTAACAGAGATCCAGAAATCTACAAGCATGGCTTCTTGAAACACAACTTTTTAGAGACATAGTACCCAGGGAATGTTGATCAGTACAGAGTTGGCTCTCGATTTTTGGTGGCTCTAAACAGAAATATTTTCGGAAACATTTGTGGACCAAGATGGGGGAAGGGGGAAGGGCGGTTGGGGGGTGGGTGGTTAGCCAAAAATACAATTAAAACGTTTTCCAAAAAAAAAATTTTAAACTTGAACTGCGTGACCCAGGGAAGGGTGTGGCCTTAAACACAGAGAGTTTATCCCAGCAGCCCCGGCTCTAGATCAATAAAAGCAGATTAATCCAGCGCGCGACAGCACTGCTCTGCACAGAAACGGCAAAACATTTATGTCTTCACTGACTCGTGCTTCTGACATTCATCTGATTACACGCATACTCTGGAGCGCATTGAATGAGGCATCTCTCCTTTTGCATAGGCAAACATAGACGGTCTGTTTCTACTGGAATTCCGCTAGAAGCCCATTAGCATCAGAGGTGTCACTTAGGTATGGCAGTTTCCAGTTTACTGTGGATTCATTAATATTTTATAGAACTGTTTCAGAATTTTTAAAAAACAAAATTTAAGCATTTGCTCTGCTCTCTGGATCATAACTGAGAAATTCAAAAGGAATTAAATCATTGCCGGCTGTACAGTTGCCATGACATATAGTCATGAAAAAATAGCAATTAAGGGTAAGAATTTAAAAAAAAAATAATAAAAAGATTATGTCTAGCTAGCTAGCATTAATTGGCTTGTGTAAGCTTGGCCCTTGTCTTTCCAGCCAGTAAGTATTAGCTTATTAACATGGGACATGTTTTTAGAAGTGAGAAGGATTTACTGTGCGCAGTTCATGCAGTACATGGAATCTCAAACATGTAATATGGGTACTAAAGGACAATAGTGTTCCTTTATGATATTAAGTCTCTTAGTAAATTTTATTGGCATAAATACATTTTTGGATGTCAGATATTTTCTACAACAGCAGATTTGTTTTTTTCCCCCGATATATTGCATTTCTCTGCTGGACCAGAAATTTTGCTGAAATGACATCACCGATCAGAAGCAGGAAAATATGTGAGTGTAATTCTGAATGAGCTCAGAAGGACTGAAGGGTGTGGAAGATTGCTTTTGTCCCCAGCGAACTCTCCCCTTTAACAGTAAAAAAAAATAAAAAAATAACAGTCTGGGCCTTAGTCAGGCTACTCTGTCACTCATATTGATAAACGCAGACTGAGGAAGCCTCCTACTGGCCAGGAGGGAAAAAAGAAGAGGTGTGCTAAGAAATGTATTTATGTGATTTAAGTGATTAAACTGAACATAAGCTCTAATGTAACAACAGAGAAAGCGTTTTCCATAAAATCTGAATCTTCACTACATCTCCAATATATACATTTGTGTTTGATAGCTCATAAACAGAGCTTCCATCTATCCCTCCATCCCATCATGGTTACTCAAACTCACCACCTCTCCATCATCTACTCACTCACTCTCACTCTCTCACTCTCTCACTCACTCACTCACTCACTCACTCACTCACTCACTCACTCTCTCACTCACTCTCTCACTCTCTCACTCTCTCACTCACACTCTCTCTTCTTCTCTCACACACACACACACACACACACGCGCACTCACATTCTCTTTTCCTCTCTCACACACACACTGTCTCACTCACTAATTAACTTAGATGCACACACACACATTCTCTTCCTCTCTCTCTCTCTCTCTCACACACACACACTATCTCTCTCTCTCACACACACTCTCTCTCTCTCACACACACACGCACACGCACACACACACTTTCCCGCCATCCGAGTTCCTCCACTGGCTTTCAGACCTTCTGGGCCAACTCTCTCTCTCTCCCTCTGCAACGTCTCACATTAAAAACTAAAAACGCGAGATGGAACCCCCTCCTTTCCTCAGCAGCCGTCTGGCGGACAGAAGGCGCTTCGATTATTCATAACTGAAGGACACTTTGGGCGAGTCCCCCCGCGTCCCCGTGCTCCTGTGGAGCGTGCCTTTTTGATTTTGTGGCTTGTTAACCACGAAGAGCAAAGCCATCTGGGGGGGGAGACGCCACAGGTCCATTCCCCCCCCCCCATTTCACTAACGGGAGGAGGGGCTGCACTGGGCCCAAGCTGGACACACACTCTCACCCAGAGCTCTGTGCTCCAGTGAAGCACTCAGCCTCACTTGTTTTCCCGAGGAATCACTTTCACAGTAATGCGCTCTGGCATTAATAAAATAAAAACTAATACAATGAATAGAAAGCTGCACCCATTGTGAAACGGTCGGTGGTTGATAAGTGCCTCAAATGCCCTCGACAGGCGAGGCATGCAGTCTGAGATGAGGGCATATGTAGATCGTACAGCAGTATGAGGGCATGCGTACTGACGGTGTGTGTGTGTGTGTGAGAAAGAGAGAGACACACACAGTGAGTGTGTGTTTGAGAGAAAGTGTGTGTGTGTGTTGTGTTGTGTTTGAGTGCAAGAGAGTGTTCATGTGTGGTTTGTGTGCAAAACAGTGTGCTTATGTGTTTGTGTGTGAGATCGTGTGTGTGTGCGTGCATGTTTGTGCATGTTTGTGTTTGTGTGTCAGAGAGTGTGTGTCCGTGTTTGTGTGCATGCAAGAATGTGAGATTTCTAGAAGCCGATACCAGGGCCAGCCAATACCAGGGCTGTATTGGGGTCAGACTAGTCCACTTAAGTCAAAACATCTCTCAACCAAGATTTCTACCCCTCTAGATTTCGGCTCTTGCTCATGAGGTTATTGCTTCTGACTTCTTATTACTTCTTTTCTTATTATCTTCACTAATAGCCTACTCTTCCCCACCAGGCCACACAGAGCCACTGGCATGAGGACTAGAGCATCACCACAGGGTTCTTCTTACTATTTATCTCTTTTGAAACAAATTGGTACTTTCTGCTTTTTTAAAAACTGTAGTGTTTATTTTTCCTCTTTTTGTTTTTTTTGGTCATTTGGGGGCCATAACAGTTTGCTGGTACCCACATGCAGTCACAGCAGCACGTTCTCTGCCCTCCTTCATCCGCGTGTCACGGTAAAATGTTTTTGGTGAAAATCACGCAAGGCCTCCTCTCTCTGTGGGTGGGTGTGGCTCAGAGGGATTCTCAGGGTGGCGGTGTAGCATAATGGGTAAGGAGCTGGTCTTGTAACCTAAAGGTCACAGGTTCGATTCCCCGGTAGAACACTGCCGTTGTACCCTTGAGCAAGGTACCTAACCTGCATTGCTTCAGTGTATATCCAGCTGTATAAATGGGTGCAACGTAAATGCTATTTAAAAAGCTGTGTAAGATGCTCTGGATAAGAGCGTCTGCTAAATGTCAGTAACGTAATGTCATGTAAAGAAGTTCTGTGGATGGCACTCAAGCCTGTCCCAGGAGCCTCCTCTCAATCCAGATCCTTCCTGTCACGCCGAATTGGCAGCAGACTCAAGTACGCATGTATCTACATGACATCCGCACGCGTGTTAGCGCTGAAGTGGGCCAAGAGGCATTCCAGACAACACGGTCTAATTCTGTTTCACAAATACTGTCTTTGCTTTTACAGCAAGCTGAGATGTACTGTATTAACTGTATCGGACAGCAGTTGGGTTTGTACAGAAGAACCGAGACTGAATTTTGTTTCCTGCTTCTTGTTCATCTCTGCGGCTTGATAAATAACCTGTGCAGTCTGTGAGCGTTCGGACAGAGACTCCATTTCTGCAGTTTTGGCTCTGCACTCCAGCGTATTGGATACGACGTGAAACGGCGAATATGAGATTAAAAGTGCAGACTGTCAGCTTTAATTTGAGGGCATTTACATCAAGATGAGTTAGGAACTACAGCCAATTTTTTAATACATAATTCTACCCCATTCTAAGGGACCCAAAAATAATTGGAGAAACGATCATAATCTTAAAATATCGTATTTAGTACTTTGCTGCAACAGTTAAAGGGGTAGCCTGAATTCTGCAGTTTAAAAAAAAAAAATACTAGTTGAGTTTTATTTATTTATCTTTTAAAAACTTTTTACACACAGGGCCTCAGTTTTAAATCCCAACCAGAAGACATAACACATGGGTATCCTCTGACAGTCCAAATATCTGATTGCAGCTGAATTGGATGGAAATGATTTGATAAGGACGCTTATTGCCATGAGCACAGACTCTTCATAAAAGCGCCCTGTGTGGAATTTATAATGAGCCAGGCGCATCGAGGGAAGCCATTCACGAGAAATGAGGAAGGACACAGGTGGGACCTGCCCAATCACGGGGCTCATCACCGAGATGGGCACGGATTCATAATGAATTTGAAAACTAAATGCATTTCCACTAGGGAACCGACTGCCAATATATTTCCCCATTGTGTCAGTGAATTTTTCTCTTTCTCCCCCCCCCCACAATTAAAAATCATCTAATGTACGGATCATCGACTTCACATCCCCCAATACAAAATTTCCAGACTCATATTTCTATTCGTCCTGTGCCAGCATCTCTGTAAAATTATAAAATTAGATCTGAGTGGCCTCGAATTAGAGCTCGGCTGCAAGTCTGTTTTTCTCTGTACTATTAAGGCTGGGTCTCTAAACTCTGGTCTAACAGTCGGCCGAATTCTCTTTAAAATTCGCAGGAGGAAACGCAGGCTTCCGTGGTATTTTGCTCTTTATCCCCAGGCTGCGGGAAAGATTAAATTATCTCTCATATTTGACAGACCTGAAATCATAGTCAGCTTTTGTTAATATCTATTTACACCTCATAGACTCCCGATGGGTGAGGACTGCTGGCAACAGGCAGCGCGCTGCATTAGGCTCATCGATGATGGGGAAACGGCTGCTGGGCCTGGAGCAGGGTACAGCCTCTGTAACACACACACACACACACACACACACACAATACACAGATACACACACACGCGCACATACACTCACGCTCACACACACACAAGCAAACACACACATACACAGATACACACACACACGCACATATGCTCACACTCACACACACACACACGCGCACATATGCTCACACTCACACACACACATGCGCAAACACGCACATACACAGATACACTCACACACACGCGCAAACACGCACACACACACGCATGCTACACGCACACACATACGCTCTCACACGCACATGCACACACACACATGCACTCTCTCACACACACACATACACACTCTCTCTCTCTCACACACATGCACTCTCTCTCTCACACACACATACACACTCTCTCTCTCTCACACACACATGCACTCTCTCTCTCACACACACACACACTCTCTCTCTCACACACACACACCTACACACTCTCTCTCTCCCTCTCTCTCTCACTCACATACACACACACACACACACACTCTCTCTCTCTCCCTCCCTCCCTCCCTCCCTTCCTCTCTCTCTCTCACACACACATACACACTCTCTCTCTCTCACACACACTCTCTCCCTTTCTCCCTCCCTTCCTCTCTCTCTCCCCCACGTCTGCAATTGCATTTAAAGCTTCCTCTCAGCGGTTCTCCCTGGGCAGTGACAGCACATCTGCACACTGTTTATGACACTTCTGGGCTTTGTTGTTGTTGTTGGGAGTGGGTGGCGAGGGGGGGTGGGGGGGTAGCGGGGGGGGGACACCTTCCTCAGGAAAAGCCGTAGGGATCCCCCCCTGCCTCCGCTCCTCAACACGCACGCCAAACCCCAGGAGTCCCCCCCCCCCCCCCCCGCGGCTGTTTTGTTCATGAGGTTGCTCGTCCCGCACGCAGTGTTGTCACACTGGGCTGGGCTGGGCTGGGCTGACCTCAACACATCCAGCGCGTGTTGTTTGCTCGGCTGGCCTAGGCTGGGTTGGGTTGGGTTGGGTTCAGTTCGGCTCAGCCCGGTTCGGCTCGGCTCGTCCCGCACGTGGTGTTTGATTGGCTCGGTTGGGTTGGGTTGGGCTCGGTTCGGCTCAGCTCAGCTCATCCCGCGCTCTGTGTTCACGCAGCGGCGGGGCGTGCATTCCTCGGCGCCGAACCCTCGTCTCTCTCCCCCCCCCCACCGCGCTGGCAGCCGCTCAGCTCCCGTCCCGTTAACTCCGAAACAACGCCGTAAAAACCGAAGCACACGCGGCGGCCTTTTAATAAACAGGCACGGGCCGCGCCCGCAAAGCGTTTTCGGGGCGGACGCCGGCCCCATTAACCCCCCCCCTGTCCGAACCGGGCCGTCGCCTCCAAACGGCCGCTCGTTAAAAGACTCAGCGGCGTTTTTGTTTACCGTTAAACGGATTTCAGCTCGATTCGGTTTTATTTGAATAGCGCACCTTTTTTTTACGGAGACGCCGGTAGAGAGAGGCTTTACGGGAGGAAACGGAAAAAGGGAAAGGGAAAAAAAAAAAAAACCAGGCCTGAACCCCCCCCCAAAAAAAGCGAGTAACTGAGGTAAAAACACTCAAACGGTGGTGAGAAAAACAGAAATCTCAGGAGGAGCCCGGCTATATAGAGGGGAACCCTCCACGGGCCTGCCTGGTTTAATAGTGAGCGATATTAGCTAGCTAGTAAAACAGGCAGTGAAACCAACAGGCAGTATATTAGTAAAACCACAGTCCCAATATTCCATATAAAGAAATAATGTGTATAAAGAAACAGTCGCCTGACTGGACACACACGTAGAAAAGGCACAAGCAAGCGAACAAACACTACCGAGCCCTTCTAATCAGGCGGGACAACAGTTTAACCTATCGACAGGCAGCCAATCACAGCCACCTCCCGAAGAGAAACTCTAATTGCAAGCGTTTGGGCCTGGGACAGCTCCGTCCCATTCAATCAGCTCTCCCCCCACGAAACCTCTCAGCGGCCGCGAACACAAACGCGATGAAGAACTCGTCCCCTGCGAGGTCATCCCAGTGCACCAGGAGCCGCCCCCTGCCCCCCCCAACCCCTCCATCCCCAAAAAGCATTTCGGTTGTGTGTGCCCATGGTGCGCTACAGTGCCCCCCCACCCAGAAAAAAGAGCTTTCGGAGTGCTGTGAAGGGGGGGGGTCCCGGCCTGGCCTGCTGTTCTCCTAAGCCCCCCAGGGCCGGCTCACAGACGGGTCAGCGGATTTCTTTTTTGCGGGGAGCGGGGGCGACGTTCGTGTGGGCGACATTTCCATTCCCCAAAGTCCCAGAATGCAACGCGGCTCTCGGACGGAGCGTCCGAGAGTTCCAGGGCCCCTGATTCTCGGCTGAAATCACCAGGTCTGACAGCCGGAGCAGGAGCACGCCTTCCTCTTCCTGTTCTGGCCCCCAAAGACGCGGCCTGAGCCTCCTTCTACATTCTGCTGTTTATTATTTATACCTTCTCGTGTTGAGAGGAGCTTCAACCAGAGGCTTTTGGCTTTTCGTTATTGGAGAAAAAGGAGGGATAAAACCTCAACAAGCGTTGACAACAAGAGTTAACTCCGGTCGAACATCAAAATCCTTGTTTTCAACCTTCACGCAATCCGAGATCGTTGTAGCTTCATCTCTGAGTCACGTTTTCTTGAGAAAAAGACCAAAAGACCACCTGTTTTTTTTTTTTTTTTTGGGAGAGCATATTTTTTGTGTGACGAGTCGCAAGTTCCGAACCATGGACGCCCCCCCGCACGAATAGAGGCAAGGGGAACCGATGAAGCCTTTACGTCTTTTCGGAGGAGGAAGATGCCGTATTCTTTAGGGGACATTCACAAGCCAGCTGGCCCTGCCGAACTCTGCCACCTGTGCATGTCTGTATGTGCGTAAGCGCATGGCTGTTCTGTGAGGAGTACATGTGGACCACTGAAGGACTCATGCAGTTAATGGGCAAGGGCAATTTGCGAAGGTCAACAGAGACACTCGTTATTCCTCCATCTCAACACAACATACAACATAATGAGAGGAAGTTCCCCTGAGCAACAAAGAATACGAGAATATTGGTTGCTGAGAAACTTTATCAAAAAAAGTCAGAATATTTTGCTATTATTTAACCTTCTTAATACTGCTAACTGTTCTAAAAAAATCTACATTCGTAATAATATTCTTTGTTTTCATATAAGAAAGACAAAACAAACTGTGAAATACTGCGTGTGGATTCTACCGTTCAGCCTGGCAAAAACAGAGAGTTGCACCGATATTGCATCAAGGCTATCCGGGAACCTGGACTACACAGATGTGACTTTCAAATGTGTAATTCAAATCTAATCCTCTAGGGACGAGGCCAGCTTGGGCCACACAGAATAAAAAAAGACGCTTTTCTAAATCAAACGGCACCTTTCATTTAATTTCTATAAAATCTCTCTGAATGGCACCGGAAACAAGAGGGCCTTGTAGGTGGGCGGGCCATAACTGGACCAGAATTACCCCGGCAGAATATTAAACGGGCTCCAAAACCGTGGAAAATAGTGTCGCTCTCACCGTCCAGAAAGAGCCTTGTGACATGAGGATGTGCCACAACTCTCTCTCTCCTCCCTTTGTTTCTCGTTCTCCCTCTCTCTCCTTTCTCTCTGTCTCCCTCTCTCTCTCTCTCTCCCGTCTCCCTCTCTCTCCTTTCTCTCTCTCTCTCTCTCCCTGTCTCCCTCTCTCTCTCTCTCTCCTTCCTTTGTTTCTCGCTCTCCCTCTCTCTCCCCCCATCTCCCTCGCTCTCCTTTCTCTCTCTCTCTCACTCTCTCTTTCCCTGTCTCCCTCTCTCTCTCTCTCTCTCCTTCCTTTCTTTCTCGCTCTCCCTCTCTCTCCTTTCTCTCTGTCTCCCTCCCTCTCTCTCTCTCTCTCTCTCCCCCGTCTCTCTCTCTCTCTCTCGCTCTCTCTTTCCCTGTCTCCTCTCTCTCTCTCTCTCCTTCCTTTGTTTCTCGCTCTCCCTCTCTCTCCTTCCTTTCTTTCTCTCTCTCTCTCTCTCTCTCTCTCTCTCTCTCTCTCTCTCTCTCTCTCTCTCTACCTGTCTCCCTCTCTCCCTTTCCCTCTCTCTCCCTTTCTCTCTCTCTCTCACATCACACGCACATCTTCGGTCGCCGCGTCACTCTGAATCAACATGACAATTATCACTAAAGTGCAGAAACAGCAGGCAGGCTAGGCTAGGTTTCATGCAAGAACATTATGTGTTCCTCAAGCCTGCGTTGCTTAGCTATATAACTCTCACACTCGCACTGCGTAAGTAATGGACAACCAAAAAAAAAAAAAACGCGAAGAGGGAGGAGATCTTTTTGTGTTTTTGACTCATTGTTAATTTACTGCCGCTACCTTAGGATGTGATTTCGGTTGTTGCTTTGTCCCCTCTGAGAAAATGGATGCCTTTTATCCACATCCATCTGCCCCCCGCCTCTGTCTTGAAGACACCCTTCATCCACACTTGTGTTTCTAAATTTAGCAGATGGTCTCATCTTGAGCTAATTACTGGATACATATGTATAAGGCTTGAGGAACAGTGATATAGCTCCAGAGATGTTCACCATAAGAGAAGGGTCATTGTGAC
This sequence comes from Anguilla rostrata, assembly GCF_018555375.3. Lineage (NCBI taxonomy): Eukaryota > Metazoa > Chordata > Actinopteri > Anguilliformes > Anguillidae > Anguilla > Anguilla rostrata. The sequence continues at coordinate 5,241,151 of NC_057943.1, read as the reverse complement.
ACAATGTTTTGTAGTTTTGGCTCTGCCTGTATTATATTGGATTTGGAAATGAAACAATGAAAATGAGGTTAAAGGAAGACTTGTCAGCTGTAGTTTGAAGGCATGTACATCCAGATTTGGTGTCGCATGCAGGAATTGCAGCCCTTCTTATATATAATAGTCCCTTCAATTTTAGGGGACTAAAAGTAATTGGGCAATAAACTGCTCAGCTGTTTCTTGGCCCACTGTGTGTTGTTGTATCAGTAATTCATGCACAAGCAAGCTAACAAAAAGGTCAAGAGTTGATTTTAGGTGTGGCATCTGCATTTGGAGTGGAGAAGACCACTATTGTGGATGACCGAAGAATACATTCCTTTGAGAAGAAAAAAAGCCTTTTCATCTGTCAAAAAGATCAAGAGCACTCTTCAGGATGTAGGCATAGATGTTTCAAAGGCTATCATAAAGACAGACTGCACCAGCATAACTTCAAAGGGTTCACCACTGGATGCAAACCACTTATAAGCCTCAAGAACAGAATGACCAGGTTAGAGTATGCTAAAAAGTACATTTTAAAAAATGTCAGAATTCTGGAACAAAGTCTTATGGATAGATGAAACAAGAATTAACCGACACCAAAGACACGGAAAGAAAGAAAGTGTGGAGGAAGAAAGGAACTGCTCCTGATACAAAAACAGATGGCGGAGACAGTGCTATGTCTTCGGCACGTATGGCTGCCACTGGAACCAGCACTCACCTGTCTTCACTGATGATGTGGCTGCAGATGACAGAATCAGGATGAATTCTGAAGTGTACAGAAACATTTCACCTGCCCAGGCTTAAATAAATGCCTCAGAACTCATCGGATGGTGCATAACCTTGCTACAGAACAATAAGCCCGAACACACTGCTAAAGCAACAAAGGAGTTTTATCAAGGGTTAAAAAACTGGAACGTTCTTGATTGGTCAAGTCAGTCACCTGACCTAAAGCCAAGTGAACATGGAGGATGGCTGCAGTACAGGCCTGGCAGATCACCACCAGGCAAGATACCCAACGTCTGATGAAGTCTATGGGTCGCAGGCTTCAGGCAGTCATCAAACGCAAAGGATCTGCAACCAATTACTACATAAAATCTATTTAATAATTTGTTAATTAGTCCAATTATGCATAAAAATGGCTGTAATTACTATGTGGATCATCTGATATGGATGTAAATACCCTCAAATTAACCTCGTATTCATTGTTCCATTTCAAATGAAATGTGCTGGAGTACAGAGCCAAAACAACAACAAAAAAATGTGTCACCGTCTGGACACTTACGGACTGCACTGCATACTGTCAAGCACAGGGGTGAGAAAAAGAGGCAAACCAAAAAAGATATTCCTCATGAAGTACTGCATATATCTTTGGACATGAGCCACAAAGTGCATAAGTAATCAGAACTGGCAAAAATATACTCACATATTCAGCCGGGGCGGAGGAAGCCAAAATGCAATTCCGAAGAGGCAGGCTTTCATTTATTACTGAGAGACGGCCAGAGACTGCAGAGGAGCACACAAACACAAACGGACAAACTCTCACGCAGAGGAGCACACAAACACAAACGGACAAACTCTCGCGCAGAGGAGCACACAAACACAAACGGACAAACTCTCGCGCAGAGGAGCACACAAACACAAACGGACTAACTCTCGCGCAGAGGAGCACACAAACACAAACGGACAAACTCTCGCGCAGAGGAGCACACAATCACAAACGGACAAACTCTCGCGCAGAGGAGCACACAAACACAAACGGACAAACTCTCGCGCAGAGGAGCACACAAACACAAACGGACAAACTCTCGCGCAGAGGAGCACACAAACACAAACGGACAAACTCTCGCGCAGAGGAGCACACAAACACAAACGGACAAACTCTCGCGCAGAGGAGCACACAAACACAACGGACAAACTCTCGCGCAGAGGAGCACACAAACACAAACGGACAAACTCTCGCGCAGAGGAGCACACAAACACAAACGGACGAACTCTCGCGCAGAGGACACACAAACACAACGACAACTTGGCGCAGAGGAGCACACAAAAAAAACGAGACGAAATCTCGCGAGAGGAGCACACAAACAAAGCGACAAACTCATTCGCGCAGAGGAGCACACAAACACAAACGGACAAACTGACGCAGACGCAGAGGAGCACACAAACACAAACGGACAAACTCTCGCGCAGAGGAGCACACAAACACAAACGGACAAACTCTCGCGCAGAGGAGCACACAAACACAAACGGACAAACTCTCGCGCAGAGGAGCACACAAACACAAACGGACAAACTCTCGCGCAGAGGAGCACACAAACACAAACGAACAATCTCTCGCGCAGAGGAGCACACAAACACAAACGGACAACTGTCGCGCGAAGGAGCACACACACACGAAGCTGTCGGACACCACGACCTCCGCGCAGAGGAGCACCCAAACAACAGGACAACTCTGGCAGAGAGGAGCACACAAACACAACAGGGCCATCTCTGACGCAGGAGGAGCACAGAACACACACAACGAACAAACTCTCGACAGACTAGGAGGGGCACACGGGTTTGAATTGCTCACCGAGACATGCATCCTAGCAACAGACTCTGTCTGCATGTGGACAGACTAGGAGAGACACGGGTTTGAATGTGCTTGGGAGCCTGGAGGACATGGCTATCCCACAATAGAACAAGAGCCGTCTGCATGTGGACAGACTAGGAGAGACACGGGTTTGAATGTGCTAGGGGGACCCGGAGGACACAACCATCCCATAATGCAACAGACCTGTCTACTTGTGGACAAACTAGGAGAGACACGGGTTTGAATGTGCTTGGGAGCCTGGAGGACATGGCTATCCCACAATACAACAGATCCGTCTGCATGTGGACAGACTAGGAGAGACACGGGTTTGAATGTCTCAGGGGACCCGGAGGACACAGCCATCCCATAATGCAACAGAGCTGTCTGCAAGTGGACAGACTAGGAGAGACACGGGTATGAATGGGCTTGTGGACCTGGAGGACACGGCTATCCCACAATACAACAGATCTGTCTGCACAGACAGGACAGACTAGGAGTGACACGGGTTTGAATGTGCTTGGGGGGACCGGGAGGACATAGCTATCCCACAATGCAACAGAGCTGTCCTGCGCTGTAGTGATGCGCAAACAGAGCTGTGCTAACAGAACTGCCCCGCTAACAGAGAATTAATCTGTAGCGCAGTGGTTAGCACAGCCGCCCCTCTCCGGGCCTGGCCTGGCCGGATCCCTGCCATTACAGTACGGACAGACTGGGTCCTGCAGACCTGGCAGAAGCTGCTCACGCGGTTCAGACGGATTTGTACGGGGAACTGCATCGTGACACAACAAGTGTACGGAACACCTGGCTCTCAGAAATAAGGGGTTGATTACCTGAACTTCAGCTGAATGACGCTGAGGTAACGCACACACACACATACACGCACAAACGCACACATACACACACACACGTGCACGCATACACACACACACCCACTCACACACACACTCCACGCACACACGCGCATGCACGCACACACATACACCGTGCAGACACAAACACATGCACATAAGCGCGCATGCACATACACCCACACCCACACACACACCCACTCACACACACATGCACGTACACCCACACACACACGCACAAAAAGGACAAAGCGTTTCTGACCACAGCGGGGGCTGCTGCTTCCCTACGGAAGATGAAAAGAAGCGGGGGGCACTTTGCATGGAGTCCCAGAGCAGGAGGGAATGGCTAATCTATTTATAATATTGATCCGCTTTAAATGAGCAAGCAGGCATGTGTGGGCCTTTCTGAAGAAGAAGAAGAAGAAAAAAATAACCTTGTGGCGAGCCTGAGCGTTATATCACAGCTATAGTAAAACTGCTTTAGCAAAGCCCTGCTTCTGCCATGCCAACAAAGCCCACAGGAAATGCGTTAGAGGTGCCGGTGTGCGAGTGTGTGCATGTGTTTGTGTATGCGTATGTGTACGTGTGTGTGTGCGCGTGTGTGTGTGAGAGAGAGGGAGAAAGAGAGAGACAGAGAGAGAATGAGTGCAAGGGGGAGGACACGCGCAGGAGAGGTAGAGGAGCATAGATAAGAGGTAATCAAGCATAAACACGTTTCGCTAAATTTACAGCTTCAATTTGATATTCTGGGCCGGCTCGACGGCAGCAGAATGGCAATGTGCAGCGATCTCCACTCCCCATAAACGTGAGAGGCGTGCTCCGCCTGCAGTTCCCGGGCACAAAATGGCACCTCTTACAATGCAGACAGCCCCACCGCCGCTGGAGCTAACCCCTGAACACACACACACACACACACACGCACACACAGAGGACCCCGACAGCAGACTCAGAAAACTACAATCCCCATAAGCAAAATGCCACCCCTTACAATGAAGACACCCCCACAGGCCCTCACGCTAACCCCTGAACACACACACACACACACACATGCACACGCACACACACATGCTCGCATGCACGCACACACACACACACACAACATCTAGCTAAAAATGTTCACCTAAGGTTTTGGGTTTTGGTATATACAGCAACGCAGAGGAATCCACATACAGTACCTCACAGTACAATGCATAATGTAGTAATAAACATTGAAAACACACACAACGCACACCCACACAGGACCCCCGACAGCAGATTCACAAAACTACAACCCCCATAAGCGTAAATGCGCGTACCGCACCCAAGAAAGCACTGAAGAGTGTCGACACAAGACACAAGAGGCCACTGCTATCACAGACCCAATCCCAGATAGTCTTTCCTATTCTAAGTAGCTGCTTGCGCAGATTTATTCAAAATATGCCTTCTTTTTACCAGCCAAGGGGCTATGGATGCAATTTAGCAATTAAGCCAATTCCAGGGTAGTAACTCACTGTTTGTTGTCCCTTCTAAATAAACAAGTAAATAAATAAATGATCTGCTCTCTCTCGTGAACAGAGTGGAGGGCCGCAGACAAGCCAACCCGAGCCAGCCGACGCGGAGAGAGCAGGAAGTCATCTCAACATCCTGTCCCGCACCGCGGAAGCGATAAGTAACGTAAGCGCAGGCCGTGGATGCCGTCGTCTGTTTGCCGTTGTCTGCTCCTTCCTCCTCGTTATAAACATGACGGGGGCCCCAGGGCGCGGCTGGGGTGGGGGGGGGGGGGGGGTCCATTAGCCCGGAGGCCCACGCCCAATCGATAAGCCTCCTTTTCACCCACCTCCCGACCCGTCCGAGAGGAACGAGAGGTGAGGGGAAACACCCGCTGCATCCCAGCTGCTCGGTATCGACCCCCCACCCCCCCCCCCCCCCCACTCCCTGTGTTCGCTCCGAGGGCTGACCGACCGGGTCTCTACCTCACCACACATAACATCAGGCTCGGGGGAGAGCAGAGGAGACGAGGCGACGCTCCAGGGATTTGGGGCCAGGATATCCTAACATCCTGCCTCAGTACTCAGGATGGTGTGCAAGGGAAGGCTTTTCACGAGGGCCGCAAAAAAAACACACAAACACTCGCGCACACACACAAACACTCACACATGCATGCGCATACACACAAACACTCGCGCACACACACACACGCACACACACAAACACTCACACATGCATGCGCATACACACAAACACTCGCGCACACACACACACGCACACACACAAACACTCACACATGCATGCGCATACACACAAACACTCGCGCACACACACACACGCACACACACAAACACTCACACATGCATGCGCATACACACAAACACACGCGCACACACACACACGCACACACACAAACACTCACACATGCATGCGCATACACACAAACACACGCGGACACGCACGCACACACACGCATGCGCCCACACACACACACACTCACACACGGAGATAACAGAATCACGCGAAGACGGCCAGGCGCTATGCTGGCTCATCAGTGCGGTGCGAATGGATGACTGGGCGCAGGCCGTGTACATGTGATGAATGAGTGATGTGTGTGTGTGTGTGTGTGTGCGTGTGTGTGTGTGTCTGTGTGTGTCTGTGTGTGTGTGTCTGTGTGTGTGTGTGTGTGCGTGTGTGTGTGTCTGTGTGTGTGTGTCTGTGTGTGTGTGTGTGTGTGTGCGTGTGTGAGCGGGTGGGTGTAGTGTGTAGTGTGTGTGTGTGTGTGCATGTGGGTGTGTGAGTGAGTGGGTGAGTGTAGTGTGTAGTGTGTAGTGTGTAGTGTGTGTGTGTGCATGTGGGTGTTTCTGTGTGTGTAGTGTGTGTGTGTGTGCATGTGGGTGTTTGTGTGTGTGTGTGTGTGAGTGGAGTGTGTAGTGTGCGTGTGTGTGTGTGTGGCGTGTGTGCGTGTGTTTAGTGTGTGGTGTGTGTGTGCGTGTAGTGTGTGTGTTTAGTGTGTGGTGAGTGTGAGTGTGGTGTGTGTGTTTAGTGTGTGGTGTGTGTGAGTGTGGCGTGTGTGTGTTTAGTGTGTGGTGAGTGTGAGTGTGGTGTGTGTGTTTAGTGTGTGGTGTGTGTGAGTGTGGCGTGTGTGTGCGTGTAGTGTGTGTGTTTAGTGTGTGTTATCACCCCTTGGAACCACACAATCTATAATGAGACTGCATAAGCAGGGTATTTCAGAGAACAGAAACAGACCCCCCTCGCGCTCTCTCTCTCTCCTTCTCTCTCTCTCTCACACACACACACACACACACACACACACACACACACACACACACACACACCCACAGCCGTTCTTCCCCCCGACTCCGCCACAGTCATCGCCGTGACCGATCAGACGTCCTCTGATACTCGCCGTTATTACAGAATCTGAATTTTCAGGTTACGCATTTTTCTCCCCCCCCCCCTCCCTAAATACCGAAAGAAAAAGGACGGGAGCATTTCTTAGGAGGTGAAATCAGAATCCTAAAAGCGCGGATTAAATAGAAATTTTTGATCCGCGCTCTAAGAAGAAGCACCCAGGGCCCCAAATCCTGTGATCTTACTGCAGCCGTAATGCGTTTATGTGCCTGTTCTTCTCCCCGTGGACGCCATCGCGCGCAGAAGTAATTTGGGAATGGCCAGGAGGACCTTAATTCGTGGCTGAGTTCAATTTGAGTATTTCAGGTGAGGCGCGGCTCGTCCCCCAAAAGAGAAAACCTGTGCAAAAAAAATGTCCAGTGTTAAATCAACTCTTACAGAGTACATATGGTCCCCTAATGGACTCACATGTACTCTGTTAGAATAGAATTAAAACTGGAGATCATGCAGTGTACTGCCTGCTACCAGGATTGATGTAGATCCTGGGATGGGGGGGTGGGGGGGTGGGGGTGGGAAATTTGGGAAAACATCAAATGGTACCCCCCAATATTATCATATTGCATTGGGTGGTACTCTTAGTCTCTTAGTCCCTCCCCCCACCACCCCCTCCAAAAAAAAGCCTATGTGCATGTGTGGTGGGGGTGTGAGTGTGTGGAACATTATGGTTTGTTTGTGGAGAGGAGCAGGCACGTACGTATGCATGTGTGTGTGTGTGCGAGTGTGTGTGCATGTGTGTGTGAGTGTGTGTGCATGTGTGTGTGTGAGTGTGTGTGCATGTGTGCGTGTGAGTGCATGTGTGTGTGCATGTGTGTGTGAGTGTGTGTGCATGTGTGTGTGCGAGTGTGTGTGCATGTGTGTGTGTGAGTGTGAGTGCATGTGTGTGTGCATGTGTGTGTGAGTGTGTGTGCATGTGTGTGTGAGTGTGTGTGCATGTGTGTGTGCGAGTGTGTGTGCATGTGTGCGTGTGAGTGTGTGTGCATGTGTGTGTGCGAGTGTGTGTGCATGTGCCTGCATGTGTAATTAAAGACACGTGCGAAAGTGTCCACGTTGAGAGGGAAGCGTGTGTGTGAGCGTGTACAGGCATGCGTGCGGCGAGAGAGCTGTGAGAGAGCGTAGGCGCGTGTCTGCGTGTGTGCCTGTGTGTGTGTGACCGTGTGTGTGTGTGTGCCTGCACATGCGTGTGTGTGTGATTGAGGGCTCAGGAGCCCACAGTGTGTTTGTGTTTACACTCAGGGTTTATAAATAGCCCCGTTGTGGGTGGGGGTGGGGGGTGCGGTGGGTGGGGGCGCGGTGTTGGGGGGGGCTCTACCCTGCACCAGCACTATCGAGTAAATGTCATAACGCTCCCGCGATGTCTTCTTGCGGACGCGGCGGGTGCGCTCCGCCTGGCGTCGGGCTGCGTAACGAAAGATGTCGGCCGTGATGTATGGCCGCGGGAGAGAGGCCCAGATCGAAAATTGAATCACGCTAACTTCATTTGCGGTCGGGCCAATCAAATTACTTGTTTTGGCCGGAGTGTTTCAGCGCCGCTGACGATGAATTCATCTTCATGGCGGTGCCTGTCAGGGAGAGAGAGAGAGAGGGCAAAGGGGGCGGAGCCAGGCTGCTGAGGACAAGGATAGGGGGGGGTGGGGATTGGTTGGCGGTACTGGTCACTATGGCGATTACACTTCGGCATGGGCACACTGCAGGTGTGTAAGGGAATGGTTAAGGGCTCTAATGAGGACTGAATACTTTGTCCTCACGATGCACACTGCCAGACACACTCACGCAAGGGGATCACACCTGCAACAGGCAGACAGCACCTGTAAACCACGTCACACACACACGCACGCGCACACACACACAGACACGTGCACATAAACGCACACACACGCACGCACACACACACACGTGCACATGAACGCACGCACAGACACACACACACACACGCACACACACACACACAGACACGTGCACATGAACGCACGCACACACACGCACGCACGCGCACACACACACACACACAGGTGCATATGAACGCACACACACACACGCACAGACACGTGCACATGAACGCACGCACACACACGCACATGAACGCACACACACGCACGCACGCACGCACGCACGCACGCACGCACACACACACACAGGTGCACATGAACGCAAACACACACGCACGCACACACACACAGGTGCACATGAACACGCACGCACGCACGCACGCACGTACACACACACGCACACACACACAGGTGCACATGAACGCACACACACACGCACACACACGCGCGGGACCTGAACACAGACACGGTACAGACGAGCTGTCTCACGTCTCTGGCCTATAGCGATGCTGCCGTCTATTTTTAATCCAATTAGAGACATTTTCCTGTGGTCCCTCCTGTAGTGTTTTTTTACTCTCTCTCTCTCTCTCGCTTATCCTGTTTTTAAATGTAAATGACTAACAGCAATCGCTAACAGGACAAGGAGGAGCGAGAGAGAGAGAGAGAGCGGAACGACGCGGGGGGCGAGAGAGGTGACGATGGCGTCCTCAGCCTGCTTCACAGAAACCATCTGACGTTCCTGCCGCTCATTTGGGGGGGCTGTGGGGGGGGGGGGGGCGTACGCGGCTGCACACGCGCCCGTCCTGTTTTTTAACGAACGCGCCATTATTCTCGTCCTCCTGCTCACCGGGGTCCACGCCCACCAGATAACTCTCTCTCTCCGCTTTACACACGTCTTCCTCTTCCTCCCTCCCTCCCTCTCTCATCTTGTGCCACCATGCCCTGTGCTCCTCTCCCTCCCCCTCTCCTTCCCTCCCTCTCTGCCTCCCCCTCTCCCTCCCCCTTCTTTCCCTCCCCCTCTCCTCCTCCCTCCCTCCCTCGTTCCCTCCCACACACTCAAACACACACATCCCGCTCCATCATTAACCGCTCCGTACAGCATCCCTCTCTTCCTCCGTACCCATACAGACACAGCGAGGCCCAGCAGAGGGAGTCCCCCCCCCACACCCCACACCCACACCCCACACACACACACAACACCACAAAACCACAAAATCAATGTCAATGAACTCTGCCTCCCAGAATTCAGAAAACGACCGATCTCTTCAACAGGCACGGCTGCCAGATAGAGTCTGAATCTGAATAGTGTGTGTGTGTGTGTGTGCGTGTTTGTGCATGTGTGTAGGTTTGCATTTTAACACCGTCTAGCTGAAAATGTTTCACCTAGGGATTCGGGTTTTGGTATGTACTGCAACTTAAAGGGATCCACATACCTCACAGAACAGTGCGTAACGCAATGATAAACATAAAACACAGACACTCACACACACACACACACACACACACACACACAGAGACACACGCAGGCACGCGGCTTTCATCAGTGTTCTTGTTTCCTGTTGCCACGGGAACAGGCAGTGCCTCGCTCCCTCTCCCGGTCCACTCTGCGCCGTGGTCAGAGGGAAAGGTCAGCGTCGAGTCCCTGTGACAGGGGCTGACCTTTCAGCAGATGGGCCTCAGCCTCCTCAAACCACAGAGAGAAGTCTCCGGAAAAAAAAGGGGGAAGGGACCTCAGAGCGAGAGAAGAAAGGAAGGAAGACAGAGATATGAAAGAGAAGGAGAGGGAATAGAGAGAGAGGGAGAAGAAGAAAGAGGGGGGGGATGGGGGGGCCTCCCGCTTGACACCAACAGACACCGATTTGGACGGGCCGGTCGAACTCTCAAACGGCTCTGCGCCGAGGCTTAATCTGATTGGTCAGGGCGGCCGCCAGGAAGGGCAGCAGTCCCGAGGAGAGGAGGGAAATTAGCGGGTGCAGATGGCGGGAGCGCAGGCCTGGCGCTGCGCTGAGCCGCTGGGTTAATTTAATGTTCCAAATCCTCCCGCTCACCCGCCCACCCGCCCCCCGCCCCCCCCCACAATGGCGGCCGACGACAGGAGAGCGGATTCAAGCGCTCGTCGGCTTTGCCTCGACGCTCTCTCTCTCTCTCTCTCTCCCACTTCCTCTCTCCCCCTCCTACGATATGAGCGGGAGACACCAACGCTCGTCCCGGCCAAGCCAAGTCCTCCTGCCCTTTTTCAGGAAGGACGATTTCTCTCCCCTGTCTTTTCCCTTTGAAATCAACACTAGCCCTTTGAAGGGCGGGGTCGTTTTGAAATGTTCCATTCAACACCCTAAGCCAGTGTTCTAGAACTCCACTGTTTCCAGTTACCAGCAGTGATTGTGACATCAGCATTGGAATGTTCAGTTAAGGAACATTCTAATCTCACATCTGCCATCTCACACCTTAAATGGTTAAAGTCTATTATAAAAATTAAAAAAAGGTACGTTCTGTATGCGTCACTCTCACAAATTTATTCTCGTGATGATATTTGGTCTTCCGCTCAGAGAGAGGGGTGCGGGCAACGCAGAGTGTCCTCCCCCAACTACTCTCCATCAACGGTAGTACAACTTCACCACTCCATATGCTTGTGGAGGGCAGCTAGGGCAACGCACGGAAGATGGGGTGCTGTCCGCTTCTTCAGAACATATGCTTGACTATGGGCCAGCCATGGTGCGTTCTGCCATTAAAAAATAAATTTAAAAAAAACCCTAATGGTGTGTGAATGGTGAGTGTGCCCTGCGACAGATTGGCAACCCGTCCAGGGTGTATTCTTGCCTCTCACCCAATGCATGCTGGGATAGGCTCCAGCATCCCCCACAAACCCTGCCCAGGAATAATCTGGTACAGATAATGGATGGATGGATGGTAGGATGGAAAAAAAGAAAACACCCCAAGAGCAAACCCTTTAAAAACTTGTACATAATACCAAACGGCAGGACACATCTTCCAGGATCAAAGACGCAACACAAGAGGCATTTTCCTCCGATTAACAACAGTCGTGCTCTTCATAACTAATCCCTGCTTGAAAAAAAACAGCCCCAACCCAAGCTTGAAGGAGAATGAGCCATGTCCTCTCTATAGGCTCCTGGGTGGGGGGCGAAGGAGGGGGGGGGGGGGGGGCAGTGACATCATCACCGCGTGTCCTCATGTCAACCCGCGCCGCCACCGCGAGAACTTGCGCTGAGATTCCGGATTCCGCCGACCTCGGGAGACGCCGCGGGACGGCGCATCAGCTGAGCGAGCGGCGGCGGCGGGGGTTCTATTTTTAAGCCCGCGTTCAGCTTCCTGTGACTGGAGCGGGGAGCAGCAGAACAACATTAACGGGGTGAGGAAGAGGGAAGAGGCGGAGTGGGGGGAGGGGGAGGGGGAGGGAAGGATTAGTCCTAAAAACACAGACTTAAGGTCAAAAGATGTTAAATTCCTTGGTGGGCAACACTAAAATACTGGCGCTCCACACCGACAGAATAACACACCGACTGCCCACCTACACAATAACACACCCACTCCCCACCTACACAATAACACACCGACTCCCCACCTACACAGTAACACACCACCTACCCACCTACACAATAACACACCAACTACCCACCTACACAATAACACACCAACTACCCACCTACACAATAACACACCAACTACCCACCTACACAATAACACACCAACTACCCACCTACACAATAACACACCAACTACCCACCTACACAATAAACCGCACCACCTACCACATACCACAGCAATACCCTCACAATACACACAACACACACCTACACAATAACACACCTACAGAACACACAGAACAAAATTAATGGGGCAAGGAAAAGGGAAAGGGGGGGGGATTAGTCCTGAAAACACAGATTTAAGGTCAAAAGATGTTAAATTCTTGGTGGGCAACGCTAAAACACCGCATTCTAAAATGATTTCCTTTGAATAATAAGGAAACATTGGCAGGGGGAAGGGACATGCGGCTAAAAATCAATGCACACAAACACAAATTGTACACGTGTGCCAGGGGGATGAACAACTGTGTCTCACAAACACTGCAGTTCAGCAGGCTTTAAAGCTCACAGTGCAACACAACAGTGCTGAGTGTAAACGGCTCAAATCAGCTCAGCTCATGAGAAAAAACAGGCAGTAAAATGTTAAAAATAGAACAAAACCCACTGGACACTACCCTGGGCCACACCACACACACACACACACAAAGACACACACACACACACGGAAACACAAATGCGCGCACACACACACACACACAACACACAGAAACACACATGCGCACACACACACACACACACACACAAACACGCAGAAACACACATGCGCACACACACACACACGCACACACAGTGGCAGGGGAACAGAGAGAGTTTGAAGCCTTTGCCAGAAGACTGGCTCGAGGCTCCAGCACCAGCGCAGGGTCGTTAACCTTGCCAATTGCTTAACGAGTTCTAATTAATGCTGACATTTCCGGAGGGGGAGCAGATTGTCAGATGACTCTCCGGAGCACACACTGACTCAGACCACACTTACCCCTGCCTGTCACTCAACTCCTACAGAACAATGCACCAACTCCCTACACAGAGAATATCACAACAACTCCACACCTACAGAATATCACACCGACTCTACACCTACAGAATAACACCACAACTCCACACCTACAGAATAACACAACTCCACTCCAACAGAATAACACAACTCCACTCCAACAGGATAACACACCAACTCCACACCTACAGAATAACACAACTCCACTCCAACAGGATAACACACTAACTCCACACCTCCATAATAACGTGTTGACAGCATATCAACAGAATAACACTGAGATCACTTAAACAATCAATAGCCATAAAGAGGGAAAATGTAAAAAAAACAAATAAAAAACAGAAATTACAGAAAGAAACCAGTCCCCCCCCCGCCTCTAATCGAGCATTTCTCCATTCATGACAGACACCACAGAGAAAGAACTGGGAGTAAACAAGGACAGGGACTCTGAAAACCGATCAATTAGCAAATATCAGTTCTGAGGACTCGGTCTGCTCGCTCCTCTGTACGTAATAGGATTAGGCAGCTATCGCACGGAAATTAATTACACGCCGTAAATGCAAACGACTCAGCATGCGCACACGCTCAGTACACACCGCCGCTGAGCCATCTCCATATCCTGCGCGTCTATAAAAGTGATTAAAGCAAAGCAGGAAAAAAAAACGAACTAAAAAAACAAACAAAACACAAAACTAAGCAAGGGAGCGCAGAAATGTGCCATCTCGGCAGAATGAGGTGCTTATAACACGGGAAGGCAATCGCTAGTAGAAACAGCCGAGAAAACGAAAACTGTGCCAGCTCAGAGCGGAATTATACAGTGAGGGAGATTACATACGGTTCCTTTTATTCTTCTAAAAATATATATATATATTACATTAACTTAGCGGACGCCTTTAAAGCGGCGTGTAATGTTATAACGTTGTTAAAAAGTCACTGCTACGGTTTAACTAGCGAATAAATAAAAAATAATAATAAAATAGGCCTGAAATGAGTGCCAATATAATGTCATGGAGGAATTTAAAGACCTACGACATATTTGGCGCAGGTGTTTGCAAATGGGCAAATAATATGTGAGTGAGTGTGTTGTCAGTGGGATACAAACACCACGCGCGTCCAAAAACTGCAGTCGGTAGGAATAGCAGGAAGGACATGCATTCACGGCCACAGCGTGATGTTACAGTTTTATAACACTGAGTTTTGAACTTTGTTGTTCAGTTCTTGCAAATGTAGCGTGCAGATCTGGATGAGCAAAAAAGGATGAATTTCATTTCTAGGGGTCACTAAGAGCAATAGCAGACAGAAAAATAACGTGGTTTATAATGTAGCACATTCACTTTTTTCCTTTTTTTTTACTTTTTACTCCATGTTCTTTGCTAGTGTAAACGTGCTCATAATTAATATCACATGAATTTCTATAACTTAAACCCTTGATGATAAAATCAGCCGGCGTTTAGCGAGCCGTCGCGCAGGTGAAACGGTGTTTTCGTCATGGATTTTGATGCACCGGAGACATCTGGAAATTTCCTGACTCACCGTGTGCCATCCGGCCCGTTTCCCCGGTGCACCGCGTGCTTTGAGCTGAGCGCTGCCTCTGCCTCTGGTCCTGACAATTCCAACATCCACTAGCCACGCCCACTGCACCCGCACGTGCCACGCTGCTGACTCCACCCATGCCTCGCGTGACTCTGATTCCGGAAAACAGAGCCCTGATCGGGAGGGGGTGAGGCATTTTAACTGGGTGCACCTGTTTGCATCTACGCTGGGTTCATCAAAGCACAGATACAAACAGGTGGCATCACAGACAGTCATCTTTCTTTCAACCACAGGGACACCTGGCTCATCCGTTCAGCTGCATAGAGGGATTGACGTGCGTTTGGTCAGACGTCATGTTATGCGTTCTGTGTCATTCAAACAAAGAGCACATTCAAGGACTTCCTGGACCAGGAAGTGAAGCGCATGTCCACAGTGCATTATGACATCACAAGAGGATCAGAACACTGCATCACACGCAGCAGTGGGCATTCACAATGGGCCCTAGTGTTCACACAGAGTCCAGGAGTGAACGTGGATTACTCGTTAAAGGAGTACCATGGTGGTTGAACGTGACACTTCCCAGTTGTCTTCAGGCAACAACAAAACAAATGTGCATAATTTTTTTATTCTTCAGTCATTTCAATGTACTTTAAAACGTATTTTTCTAAGCCTAAATTTCCCACTATAAAAATTCACCCGAACCGTCTGGGCGTGGTAATGAGAACCGTCAGTTAGCTATGATTGACAGACCGTGCCCCGTTACCATAGCTACCCCCATGATACGCTCTCTCTTTGGGAGACTGAATTTTCACAAGCTAGCTAGCTTAGTAGTATATCAAGTATCGATAGATAGCTAAGGTAAGGACGTTGACTTATATCCAATTATAATTTTTGCTATCTAGCTAGCCAAGTTAAGATAAAAGCACAACTATAACGTCTTCATAAAAGCAAACTAGCAAGCTAACGTTATCGATAACATTGCCTCATGAAAGCAAACCTCCTAGCTAGCTAACGTTAGCTAGCTAGCTAAATGAATGTAACCAGAAATAATCTAAAGGCACTCTAATATAAGTGAACCTAACGTTAGTCAAATATTTGCATTGTCTAAACAGCAGGACGGTGTGTCCTGTCAGATTTCTTTACGGGGCGTGGAAATGGGAGTGGTTACTGTATTCGTGACGTAGCAAAATGACAACTTTCTCAACCGGTTGAAAATAGGACGATGAATTTAAAACGCATATTTCTCAAAAAATACAGAACGGACATATTTAATACTTTGCTCATTGTGTTTCTTCAATGCCTCTTGTGCAAATAGCACATAAAACCGAGAAAGTGTGAAAATCACCATGGTACTCCTTTAAAGCTGCTGACATCTCTGCATCCCTGCCTTTCTCAGTGCTTGCACACAAATAAGGCAGTTCAATAAGACGCCTGTCTTCACAAGGCCGAGAGACTGAGATTGAACACTTTAACCCAGATTCCTCATTCGATCTCCAAAATATGAAATACATTCACACGGAAAAATTTTTTTGTTTCCATTCACATCTATAAACCCATTTAAATTACACTAATGTCTCCGCTGCTATGAGATCATTACTCACAGCCGGTTAGCTAGTTATCCGTGCAACATTTGTGGCCCCTAGACGTGTAGTTCATTACACACGCAAGCACCCATGCACTCGCGCACTGACACGCGCAGATACACAAATCGACAAGCCGAAACCAAAAATAAATTCAATGGACCCGATAGTTTAATATAAACGAAAGAGTTAAATATACAGCAGATAACCGTTATCTTTCTTCCTTTAAGGCTTAAAAACATGACTGCCCACAGAAGCATTAAGCAGACAAAAAAAAAAACCAATGACATGGCTGGGGTATTTTGGCATTTCTCCACAGTGAAAAAAAAAGAAGAAGAATAAAACAAGTACAAACCAAATAATCAAATAAAAACAGCAGTTTAAATGAAACAGTACCATGGATGTTGGTTTCACAGCTGTTCTAACCACATTTCGAACCATTCTGCATATCTTCACGTGACCCTAGCCAAACAAAAATCCGCTATAGAGCAGTGACCCACTGGAGGGAAAATCAAAAAATAAAAAAATTACAGTGCAACCAAAAACAAGATAAAAACAAACACACGGAAACAACGCAGGAGAAAGCGCCATGTCTAATTCTAGATTAAAGGCAAATATTTATTTAGTACATTAACATTGTCAGTGTCCTTGAAATGATAATGTTGTGTTCATATTCCCCCCCCGATACCCTACGTGGGGGAGGGGGGGGAAAGGTAAACCAGGCAGGAAACAGGAAGTGGGTTAGGGGGGGCCAACAGATGAACCAATCAACACGCAAGGATGCAACCCAGACCTTCAGTGAGGAAATCCCCGAAGACCACACCGAACTCTGCGGTTTTCGTATCGATCAGGGGACTGACGTGCGTTTGGTCGGACGCGCATGGAATTCAGTTGAACGCAGTGTCCATGCATCGACTCCAGTCCTGAAACATGTCAAATGTAAGAGAGCCTGCCTGACCTGCCATCGTTCAGAAACCTTTAATATTGACTAAAGAAAGGTGGATGAACTACTGAACACTCCTCAAAAACTTTCCTGCTTTGGCATGCATAATATGCATTTACTTTGCTCAATCATTTACTGTTATTTTGATTATCATCAATTCTTCATCTTATTATTATTATTGTTATTTTTAATAAACAGTTTGTAAGTGGTTTTCATTCCAAATGTAACAAAGCCACACCTCATTCAACAGCTAGAGATCTTGTTGGGCTGCTAAATCAGTAGTCAGGTGTGCCAAATTAGAGTTGAAATGAAAACCTAAAGGATGGTAGATCTCCAGGAACAGGATTTAGTTACCAATGTTGTAGACCATTGGATGCAAATAAAGTATACATACTCCTCACCAAAAAAAAAAGACAACATTATCATGTTTGCAGCATTTTTTAAAATCCCCCCCCCCCCCAAGACTGGTCATGAGCACCTTCTGAAAGCAATCGCATCCATGTCAAGCAAGTCGGATGCATGCTCTCATTATAACAGGGCTTCCACCTTTCACATCCACACTTTCACCCTTCCTGTCCTTTCCCACACAGACCGATCGCCCCGGCAGCGGCTAAGCTGCCCTCCTTAAAGTCCCCGTGGGATTTAGACATCAGACGGTTCATTTCACCGGTGAGCAGGTCCTGACGCTCGGCTGAAGTGCTCCCATATCAATTCCGGATATGATAGCCTTCCAGCCGGGACGCACAAGTGTCACCATAAAGCTCGCTATTATTATTATTATTATTATTATCATGCTTGGATATGATGCCTGGTGAACGTGAAATATTGTGAACACTGT
The DNA here is from genome assembly GCF_018555375.3 of Anguilla rostrata. NCBI lineage: Eukaryota > Metazoa > Chordata > Actinopteri > Anguilliformes > Anguillidae > Anguilla > Anguilla rostrata. Next base: position 5,223,022 of record NC_057943.1, on the reverse strand, counting down.
AAGCATTGTAAGAGTGCTTCATCAACCGTACTTGCTCAATGTAACAGCTCCAAAACTGGAAGTAATGACAGTTTCTTGATTGTAGAGGGGAAAACAAACAAACAAACAAACAAAAATAAATCAGCATAATGTCGAGAAACGAATACTCAATTGCACACTCGCGTTTTTAAAAAATGTAGGTCTGGCGACACGCTCCATTTAGTTCATCTGCTCCTGAAACGTGGATTGCTTTGAGATTTAAATTTTCTGTCAGCAAGCACTGTCACTGGAAAAAAAAATAAAAAGAGGAAGGAGACACTGCGCTCGTAGATTACATTCTGGGGGAAAACCTCACGAACCTTCGCCATGGGACGCCTCCGAAGGTTCCGTACCGATTTCTGAGGGCTCGTGGGGAGGGGGGGGGGACTGACGTACACGACTGAGCAGAACCCAAAAAAGGCATGCCACACGCCCAAGCCCCTGCTCAAGCCGCTCGCACAGTGGAACCCTGGGCCTGTGAGACCCCCGTACGTCCCCTTGATTATCCGTCTTAACCCTTTGAAGAGGAATTGTTTTTTGTTGTTGCGATGTTGACTTCTAAATTCTAAGTCAGTGTGTTCTAGAACTCCGCTGCTTTCAGTTACCAGCGGTGACTGTTACATCAGCATTAGAATGCTCAGTTAAGAAGAACATTCTAATCGCGTATTTGTGACCTCACAGCTCAAAGGGGGGCTTGGGTCCATTCATGTTTTCTACCTCTCATTCCCATTGTTAAAAAAAGTCTATAAAAGCTATAAATTCATTTAAGCCGCACTACTCTCAACTGAGCCGACAGGACCTTATATATTAATTAAAATACCCACTAATTACTCTGCTGACAGCAACACATAAGAGTTGTCCTATGATTAACAAGCTCTCCTATATGCACAGCAAAAATCAAATTCCGTACAATATTGACTGCGATTTAGTCCACTAATCATAATTTCTGCTCCTACCACAAAAAAAAAATAACCAACTCAACTTTTTTAATTTGTTAACCTAAACAATGGACAAAATGCAAGATTTCTCTGACATAATTGTCAACCAATACAAACAGTAAATCGCTCACTGCTTTGGCAATCACTGTCACAGTATTTTTTTTTCCGGAATCTTTTTAAATTAGTGTAGATAGGGATGCTGTTATTGCATTTCCCTCCTCCATAAGGATTCTGTTAAAACAGCAATTATAAACCCTGAAAAAAAAAATGTAAAAAAAGACCTTCATGAACATCGCCCCCTGAAACGAAAATGATAATAACACACAACATTTCCAACCTGCTGCTTGTTAAATGTTATTAGTGCCATTACTGCATTTTGGAAAACAAAAAAAAAAAAGGCAAAATGAAATTTCCCGGGGAAAAAAAATTCACCATTACTGCAGAAATGAGAAAGTTAATTGCGACATGACACTGCCCAGCTCCCCCAACATTTTCGCAAGTCGCTCGAAGCATGTAAAGGAATATAAAATGCCATGGATAAAAAAAAAACTACTGGCAGTTAAACCTGGCCTCAAAGCCTCAGACAAGGACAGCACTGTTCAGCCATTTCTTCCCCAGCCTGAAAAAAGCCTGTTTCAAATGGCTATCGCAAACAGTGGAAACAGAGACAGAGTGGGCCCAGGTGAAATATGGCACTGAGATGCCTGAATATTAGCACAGAACAGCTGGTCCTTCTACCCTCCATCAATACTGATGACTACAAGGCTAATTTCTGTTTTATGCTTTTAAAAAGAAAAAACTATTAAAACTGGCAGTAAAGCACCTCTTCGAACGCACGTTATTCGCTTAACATTACGAATAAAGAGCTTTAACTGACTTTTTTGACTTGGGTAATGCGGTCATTTTGAACTCACTCTAAAGGGTGAAAAGCATAACGGAAGTCCAAGTATCACCTTTGTCGACTGAATTACTTGGAAGACCAAAAAGGTTCCCCAAAAATGCACACAAGGAGCAAAGGCTAGTGTCAGAGTTTGTCCAAATTATTCTTCACCCACAGCAGGCCCAAGGGGGGTGGGGGGAGGGGGGCTAAGTTCATGCCCGGCTAGTCTCCTAGAGAAACAATCTGAGTTTTGAATTTGACAAAAAAAAAAAAAAAAAAATCAGAAAGTATGAACCAAGGCAATCAGGCAAATACAAAGGAAGATGTATTCATATTGAATTCAACACGTGGCTGGTTATTTCGCCCATGAGCTAACCCTTGTAAATATTAAATCTTGTCACTGTCGGCAGGTGCGATTGCTGAATTGTTAAATGAAAGACAAGCAAAACCGCTACAATACCTACTGTAGCAAATGATAAAATGCACCGACTCAATGTTTTCCGCTCAAAAAAAAAAAAAAAACGTCAGAACTTCCAAGTGAGAGAACGCGTACACAGGATATTTCCCTCCGGAGGAAACAGGAAATATTTGCAAATTTCCTTATCTGTAATCACGTGGCTAGAGAATCAAAGGACCAGGCCTGCTGTCACCATTACAGTACATTTGTTGGTGCTACTGAATTCCACTTTACAGATTTGAAAAGGCGTATTTAATTTGGGTCTGAATGAGTTAAACGAGGCTTTTGCCGCATTTCAGTGGTGGTGGTTTTCAGTGTTCATGTTGTCTGTTGGGAGGTGCAGTGTACAAGAGCAGGAGTCAGTAGCATAGCAGAAAGTAACGAGAGAGGGTGCAGAGGTGTACGCTGTACGTATGTACCTATTTTGAACTCTAATCATGTTCCATCTTTGTTTATTTAAACACCAAAGTTCAAGGCTTTGCTCCTAATTCCACACATAACGTAGCACGTGCTGATTATCAGCTACAACAGAAATATCAAAAGCTTCGTTTTTTAACAGTTGGGAAACAGTTTTGCATTGGTCCATTAGGGTCCATTAATGGGACCCATTTCGTTCTCAGGAAGTGGTCAACAAAACCTAGTCAGGGCATCACTGTCTAGAACGTACCATAAACGCCCACACTTCTTCCATGAATTACAAAGCAATTTAACATTGTAAATTGACCAAGACCAAGGCTAGGTGCATGCGGTTATAGGGGACTGTGTCATGTGACTGAAGAGGCCAATGACGTGGGAACTGGCTGGACCAATGAGGGCAAATACCAGGCCTGCCCAACCCTGTTCCCATCTAGTAGGTTTTAATTTCAACCCTAATTTGGAACACCTCATTGTACTATTTAGCAGCTCAATGAGATCTCTAGCTGTTGAATGAGGAGTGATTTGTTAGGGTTGGGAGTGAAAACCTATAGGATGGTAGATCTCCAGGAACAGGGTTGGACATCCTAGACCTATTCTCATCAGGGCAGGCTTGGGTTCAAGTTTCACACAAGCAGATGCAAGTTGGAAACGTTCCACACCGACTGAGACTACTTACAGAAGTGAGGCTTCACAGGAGTGACTGAGACTTCCTACAAAAGTGAGGCTTCACAGGGTGTCAGAGATTTTGTACAGAAGTGAGACTTCACAGGAGTGACTGGGACTTCCTACAGAAGTAAAGCTTCACAGGAGAGTGACTGAGACTTCCTACAGAAGTGAAGCTTCACAGGAGAGTGACTGAGACTTCCTACAGATGTGAGGCTTCACAGGAGAGTGACTGAGACTTCCTACAGAACTGAGGCCTCACATGAGAGTGACTGAGACTTCCTACAGAAGTGAAGCTTCACAGGAGAGTGACTGAGACTTCCTACAGATGTGAGGCTTCACAGGAGAGTGACAGACTTCCTACAGACGTGAGGCTTCACAGGAGAGTGACTGAGACTTCCTACAGATGTGAGGCTTCACAGGAGAGTGACTGAGACTTCCTACAGAAGCGAGGCTTCAGAGTGGAATGACTGAGACTTCCTACAGAAGTTCTGCAGAAGTCCTCTCCAATCTCGGCGTACCAGGGCCACCCTCTCAAGAGGGATGGGTTCTGAACAGAGCACCACGTGGAGCTTTCTGCGCTCGCGGTAAACATGCTGTTTTTTTTCTGGTTCGCTGAGGGATCGCGACTGCGTGCTGCAGGTTGTTTCCAAGGGGAAAAAAAATTAAATTAAACCCAACACACCACCGTCTAATGCCCACAGCCCACTATATCTGCAGCTTCACATTTCTCACAAGCAAAAGAAAAAAAAAGGGACCACTTGCAATTAGTGCCAATTCAGCCTCCTCTGTCATGGACCAGAAATTAATTTTTCCCCACTGAATTGCATTAATTTAAACTGCTCTGTAGCATTGTCGAACTCCCTCTCTCTCTCTCAGATATATATATATATATATATATATATATATGCACGCGCACACACACAGTGAACACCATAATATTTGGGACAAAGCCATATTTTTTTCTTGATTTAGCTCTGTACTCCATAATTTTACAATTGTAATAAAACAATTCATACAGTATGTGGTTAAAGTGTGGATTCTCGGCTTTTATTAAACAGTATTCTAATAAATTTCACCATACAGAAATAACAGCCCTTTTTATACATAGCTCTCCCCATTTCAGGGCATCATAATGTTTGGGACAAATGGCTTCACAGGGGTTTCTGATTAGTCAGACGTGTTCAATTGCTTTTTTATGAAATCTTGATAAAACCTGAGAACTTACACTTTAAGAACATATTAATCGTTTCATTACAAATGTAAAATTAAGGAGTACAGAGCTAAATCAAGAAAAAATATGGCTTTGTTACAAACATTATGGCACTCACTGTATATATACATAAATGCCTACACATATATTTCAATTTTAATAGCTAATATTAATTATCTAATATTATTACACATATTATAAGGAAAATAAAGGTAAAAAAATAAAAATCATTAGAAGTTAACCCCAAAGCAAAATAATATATATATTTTTAAACTCTGAAAGTGTCTCTTGCAAGGGCACGTGATAGGACCCCACGCAGAGAGGGTACCTTTTTTCAAAATGGCGGAGATGGCGGATACATTCACACACTGAGTCACAGGCCAGTGGGCTGAGACAGGGCAGACGCAGTGCAGTCTGGGATGGAGGAGGTCTACAGTAGGAGGTCGCAGCTGCGCTTCCTGCTCATCCTCAAGTACAGACACCCCCCTCCCCCCCCCGCCCCCCCGGCCATCCCGCCATAGCCACGCCCTGTTCCCGTCGGAGGGAAGAGGGACCCCAGCCACGCCCCTCTCCCGACCGCTGTGGTAGGAAGGTCTCGCGGCAGCAGAAACACAAACGCCAGCGAAGGAACACAGAAACACGGAAAGTGGAGTGTGACAAAATGGCCGCCGCGTGGCAGGGCAGACTCGGAGCGAGCGGAGTATCCCTGGAGATGACATCACCACGCCTGAAAACGTCCTTCAGCTCCAAGCAAAGAACGCAAGTCTCGTATTTTCACTTTCGACCAAACGAGTCTATTTTGAGTTTCCTTCTCGGTTCGTCTTTCCTCCGGTCACGTGAGGTCTTCGCGGTGTCCCACGGTCGAAAAAAGCACCGACTGATTAGCAAGTTTTGGGGGGGCTTCCAGAACGCACCACGCGTGGAGACGCCATGGCGACGGAAGCCACGGGCTTCGTGGAGCCCCTTTGCTCTTGTGCGGCGAAACACTGATTGGTCGAAGCGGGCGAGTCGATGGCGGAGCGCGACCTGCGCTCATTAAGGGGGTCCGTGGGACCGTGGTCCCGCGTCTCCTGGGCGGCTGACCGTGGAAAGACCGCCTTCGATTTCTCCCGACTCTGACTGTAACAGACAAGCTGGCTGAGGTTCAAGACTGTGGGCCTCTATGAGAAATAAACTTCAGCTCCTCCAGGGGGGGATTGGTCACTCACACTTTTTTTTTATTTTATTCCTGACAATGAACCAATGAGAGGGGAGGAGTGGATAAAATGGGGGCCGGGGGGTCCACCGTGCTCTCTGTGAGGTCCTCCTTTTTTGCCTGTGGGTCTGCCGGTGTGTTTTTGTCCACACCCGCACGCTCACGTGTGTACGCATCACGCACGCGTGCACCCGCACACTCACGTGTGTACGCATCACGCACGCGTGCACCCGCACGCTCACGTGTACGCATCACGCACGCGTGCACCCGCACGCTCACGTGTGTACGCATCACGCACGCGTGCACACGAGTTGATTCAGCAACAGGAAGGAGAATCCGTTTCACAGCAGAGCACGTTTTGTGAGTGGGTTTTTTTTTTCGTTTTTTTTGTGTCCGTGGGTGTGTCAGTCTCGAGGGTCCGGGCGGCCTGATTGGCGGTCGGCCTGATTGGCGGGCGGCCTGGCCTATCTCCGGTAGTGATTGGGCGCGTCGGCAAACATGTACTTGAGCCTGTAGGCCTCGGCGAGCAGCAGTCCGACTTCCTCGTTGCCCCAGTGGATTGTGGGAAGGTTCTGCAAGAGCATGAGCAGGCCCTGGGGGGGGGGGGGGGGGAGGGAAACACAGTGACAGTGACACGGTCTGCCTGGGGTTACTCACAGGAAAGGAAAAGTGGGTTCGACTCTACGGGACGGGAGCTTGCTGGTCTAAAAAGAGAACATTCACACATTTGAGCATTTTAAGTATAAACTGAAGCCATTTTAAAAATGCACTCAGTTGTGTAATCATATGTGATTATGAATTGCTAGGTTTTCATCAAATTTTATGATATCTTCACTCAATTCATTCTAATGTATATAATAATGCTCTAGTAGCTTATTGTATGTAATTTATAATTATGATTTTGTGCTGTATGTGTGTGTGTTTAAAAAGCCCATCTAGGGACAAGCATCGGAAATTAGAATATAATTGCTGTGATACATTGCATTGGATATTGTTTGACAATAATCTATGTTTAAATGTATCTGTCCCTATCAAATAAATAAATAAATAAATAAATAAATAAAACAAGCCTGAAAAGAGAAAGAGGCTGCAAGAGAAATGCTAGAAAACAGAGGGAACGATGGAGAGGGAGAGGGAGAGGGAGAGAGAGAAAGAGCAAGAAAAGCATAAAGACAGAAAGGTAGAAGGAGAGGGAGAGACGGAGGGCGATATGGGGGGGGGAGGCTGTAAGGAGGAGGGAACTTCTTGACAAGGGAAGAAAAAAACAGATGAAAAACTGCAAATGCTTTTAAAGACTATCAATGTTCCCCACAGTCCCGCGATACATCTTAGCCTGCCGTAACCTGACAGACATGGAACAAGAGCCGGAACAAGAGAGAGGGAGAGAGGGAGAGAGGGAGAGGGCGAGAAGGACAGAGTGGGATAGAATGAGAGAGGGAGAGGGAGAGGAGGAGAGAGAGGGAGAGAGGGAGAGGGCGAGAAGGATAGAGAGGGAGAGTGAGAGGAGAGAAAAGAAGAGAATGAGAGAGGGAGAGTGAGAGAAGGAGAGAGGGAGAGGGAGAGAAGGAGAGAGTGGGATAGAATGAGAGCGGGAGAGGGAGAGAAGGAGAGAGAGGGAGACTGAGAGAAGAGAGAAGAAGAGAATGAGAGAGGGAGAGGGAGAGAAGGAGAGAGGGACAGAGTGAGAGATAAGCAGGAGAGGAGGAGATAGAGATAGAGGGAGATCAGAGAGGGATATAAGGAAAGGGTGATAGAGGGATAGGAGAGAGAGAGAAAGAGGAAAAAGAGGGTGAGAGGGAGAGTGAGAGGAAAGAGGGATAGAGGGAGAGGAGAGAGTGATAGAGGGATAAAGGGATAGAGTAATATGACAGTGGGATAGAGGGACAGAAGGATACAGGGAGACGACAGAGGAAGAGGAGGAGAGAGGGATACAGGGAGATGACAGAGAGAAAGGAGAAGAGAGACATACAGGGAGATGAGAGAGGGAGAGGAGACAGGGATAGAGGGAGACATGAGAGAGGGAGAAGAGGAAAGAGGTGCTCTGTGTAGCCAGGAGATAAGCCTCAGGGACACAGGAACGGGGGGGGGGGGGCAGAATGCAAAGCCATGAAAGAGTGAAGAAGAGTAAAAGCAAACAATAAGAGTTTCTCATTTTCTACCCAGCCGACTGTGAAGACTCTGCGGGGTGTGAAATCTGGTTACTGAGCGCCTCTTAAACTGGAGAAGCAATTATTCCAATCGCAGAGAGGAGATCAGACAGACAGCACATAAACACACAACATCCACATTAAGACAACAAAATGCACACATAACACACACATTTACACTCATCCAGGCATCCAATGCAGCACATAAACACACAACATCCACATTAAGACAACACAAACATCCACATAACACACACATTTAAACTCATCCAGTGCTGTACACAAACACACACACACACAGACACACAATGTAAGCATACTCAGACCATCCGAATACTCTCAACACACAACACACAACGTCCACATTAATGCAATGCAAATGCCCACATAACACACACACATTTACACTCATCCAGTGCTGTACACAAACACACAATATAAGCACATCCAGACCATCTCAACACACAACAAGCAACACACAACACACATGCATTCAGAGCACAGGTGTCTGACTCCAGTCCTGGAGGGCTGCAGTGTCTGCTGGTTTTTGGGGTGTGTCTCAGCACCAGTGGTTAACTTAAGTCATTGATTGGCTAAGAGATCCACACGCCTTGTTCTCAAGGCCTTAACTGGCAGCTGATGGAAAAGAAACACAGAAATCTGCAGACACTGCGGCCCCCTGGGTATTCAGTTTTGACACTCCGGATTTAGACCAGTGAAGACGTACACAGCATATGCTCACATGCAGACACACTCCAAAGATTAGGCGCTTAGGGAGTGCTGCGGGTTCACACGCCTACCCACACACACACACACACACACACACACACACACACACACACAGACGCACACACCTACCCACACACAAACACAGACAGCCACACACACACGCACCTACCCACACACACACACACACACACACACACACACACACCTACCCACACACAAACACAGACAGCCACACACACACGCACCTACCCACACACACACACAGACAGACGCACACACACGCCTACCCACACACACACACACACACACACACACACACACACACACAGACACGCACACACACACACCAAACACACACACACCTACCCACACACAAACACAGACAGCCACACACACACGCACCTACCCACACACACACACACACACACCTACCCACACACAAACACAGACAGCCACACACACGCACCTACCCACACACACACACAGACAGACGCACACACACGCCTACCCACACACACACACACACAGACGCGCACACATAAACACACCACACACACACACACACACACACACACACAGACGCGCACACATAAACACACCACACACACACACACACACAGACGTGCACACACACACACACACACCACACACACACACACACACAAGCACGCCTGCACGCACACACACACATCAACCCACACACAAACACAGACAGACATGCACACACCACCTACCCACACACAAACACAGACAGACACACACACCACCTACCCACACACAAACACAGACAGACACACACACACACCTACCCACACACAGACATCAAACTCACTAACGAACACACACACACACACACACACACATGTGCGCGTGTGTAACGCCTGATTTTAGTTGTGTGTGTGCTCGATGTTGGCAGTTGAGGGGAGCAGACTGAAAGGATTCCTACACAGCTGCATGTTCCAACGGGCTCATTTATTATCAATATCGATCATATAAGCCGCGTCTCACAGCAATATAGCCATCTCCGATCATACACGGAGAAGAGCCTCTGGACAGAAGCACTGTGATGTCACCTTTGAGAGCTGAGATATTAATGCACAGGCATGTAATGTTAGGCTGTCATCTATCAACACCTTCTCAACTCCCACCCCACTACAGGAGCATCAGTGACTGCAGCAAGCGGCTCATACATATGCATATAATAACCAAAGCCACTTAAGGTGTGAGGTCACACATATGAGATTAGAATGCTCTTAACTGTGACATTCTAATGCTGATGTCACAATCAGTGCTGGTGACTGAAAGCAGCGGAGTTCTAGAACACTGAGTCAGAAAATTTAAAAAAAACTTCCTCTTCAAAGGGATAAATGGGAGTTCCCATCAACTGACTGTTACACACACACACACACGCGCGCACACACACACACACACACGCACAAACACACACATGCACGCACACACACACATCTGATGAGGGCACAGAGGGCGAGCTCTTGGTACCTGAAAGTCCACCATGGAGAGGATCTCCTTTCGCCACTCGATGAGGAACGCAGCGCAGACGTACAGGTGGAAGTGGGAGAACCCCTCAGCCTCTGCCTGAGGAGAGAGAGGAGTGAACACACACGTACGTACACACGCACACACACTCACACGTACGTACGTACGTACACACACACACACACACACACACACACGCACGTTCTGCACTCCACCAAGATTACTCTTCTAAACACTCAATAAGGAGGTAGTCCGGCACTGCAACTCCAGTCAGCCCTTCACTCTCAGAAAGAAGGGATGTAAAGGACAGAGAGGCAGTGTTACTAAAATCAAAGACATACCACCGTCACACCTGCATCATGCCCACCTCTCCAGCTCTCTGCCTACATTCCCCCTCTCCCATCTCTCTCTCTCTCTCTCTCTCCCATCTCCCTCCCTCTCTCCCATCTCTCTCTCTCTCTCTCCTCCTCTCCTCTCCGTTCCCGTCCTCCGGGCTCAGGGCAGGGCGTTTAGACACTGCAGGGGAACGGCGCTATAAATAGCCAGGTTTCCCTCAGAGCGGAGCGGAGCTCAGCATCACCCGACAGCACAGGCGTCTGGCAGACGCCCGTATCCACGGCGACTCACAGCGAGCAGCGCGTGAATCGGGGTTAAGAGCAGCAGTAACCCTGCAGACGGGAGGTAACCGCCCTGAGAGGCCGCGGATGAGGAAGCCTGGGACCGACTGTGAACTAGTTAAGCCTGTTAGGGACAACACAAGAAAAACCTGTCCCTTAAGTGAGGCTGCATGAGAAGTTTTTGGGTTTGTGCATGCATGCGTGTGTGTGTGTGGGTTTGTGTGCGTTTGCATGCTTCCGTATGTGCATGTGTGTGTGTGTGTGTGTGTGTGTGTGTGTGTGTGTGTGCATGCTAGCTTGTGTGTGTTAGTGAGTGAGAGAGAAAGAGAGTGTGCATGACTGAGTGTGTTCGTGCGTGCTTGTGAGTGTGCATGTGAATGTGCGTGTGTGTGCACGGGTGTGCTTGTGTGCACGCATGTGTGTGCGTGTGTGTGTGTGTGCATGTGTGTGTGTGTGCGTTTGAGTGGCGTGGGGTCCCTCTGGGACACGCCGGGTTAACAGACTGCAAATAAGTCGTAGACGCTTTATCGCTGAAACACAGAGGGGAACATCTCTGCCTCCTTTGTGCCCCCCCCCCTCTCTCTCTCTCTCTCTCTCTCTCTCTCTCGCTCGCCCCGCCACGTCCCGGGCTTTTTGAGGAGGCTAATTGATCGGGACCCCTTTGTGTCTCAGGCCTGACACCGCAATTAGCGGGGAAACGGCGGTGAAAGAACGCCAGAGAGAGAGAGCGAGAGAGAGAGAGAGAGAGAGAGAGAGAGAGAGAGAGAGAGAGAGAGAGAGAGAGAGAGAGAGAAAGAGAGAGAGAGAGAGAGAGAGAGAGAGAGGAGAGAGAGGGAGGGAGGGAGAGAGAGAGAGAGAGAGAGAGAGAGAGAGAGAGAGAGAGAGAGAGAGAGAGAGAGAGACCGGAAGGTTCCGCGAGCGCAGCTCGGAATGCAGATTCCAAAAACAAAAGCATCTGAGTCCGAGGTCTCCCCCGTCAAAATACCCGCCCTCGTCCCGAACCGCGGAGCCGCCAACGCACCGCGGCGCCCGTCCGATGACCGGAGACGCTCGCGCGACCGAACGGACGGAGCGATAGCATCGGGGCTACGATCACAGCAGATAGGGGGCGAGCGACACAAAGATGCCGCTATCGGCGAACGAGCTCGCGTTCGGGCGGGGGGGGGGGACACCGTCTCCACCGGCATGGACGGATCGAAAGGGGTCAGGGGTCAAACAGCCCAGGGATTAACCTTCCGAACGGACGCCGGGCTCTCACGCAATCTCTCCCGCTCTCGTTTACGTACTACAATCGCTCCCCCCCCCTCCTCCCCCCACAAAACCATGTAACCCCATGTAGCACCACGCTCTACGCCAGGACGCCCATTCCGCTTTTGTCTCCGGGTGTTTATTTACTGTGCCGGGGTAGTGCTGTGCCGATTCGGGCTCGGTAAACATTACGTCCCCGCCCCCCCGCCCCCCGCCCCACCTCTGCCTGCCACACGCTATGTAATTATCATTAGAATCAGCGCGTGTGGAATATTATAATAATAATCGTTAATCCATCAATCCGGAGGATGCCTTTCAGCGGCATGCTGGGTTCGCTCTGGCAATAATTACCAGACTTTAGTTAATAATGTGTAAATATTTACAGCCCTTCGAACCCGGCGCTCTCAATGGCGAGCAGAGCTCTGAACTCCTGGCAGCTGACGGGGGGCAGGGGGGGGACAAACGATGCTCCCGCTTTCCCATGATCCCCTGGGGCAGGGCCGGTGAGATCAGCCAATCACAAGGCCAGGGTTTGAGGGGTGGAGTAGCCACTGGTCACTAATAAACACCTGGTGGAGGGGACCTATCACAAGCCCTGGGGTGAGTTAGGTCGGGGGTGGGGGGGGGAGGGAGACAGGAGACAGGCAGACAGGAATGGATTTCTGGGGGGGGGGTAATCTGTGAGCACAGCCTGCTGGTTTCTGACATGATCGCTGGCCCTGTGGCACCTGGGATGACAGGATGACACCTGTCACACTGCGAGAACATGTGTGTGTGTGTGTGTGTGTGTGTGAGTGAGTGAGTGTGTATATGTGTATGTGTGTGCGTATGTATAAGTGTGTATATGCGTGTGTGTGAGTGTGTGTATGTGTATGTGAGTGTGTGTGTGAGTTTGTGCGTATGTATAAGTGTGTATATGAGTGTGTGTGTGTGTGTATGTGAGTGTGTGTGTGTGTGAGTGTGTGTGTGAGTTTGTGCGTATGTATAAGTGTGTATATGCGTGTGTGTGTGTGAGTATGTGTATGTGAGTGTGTGTGTGAGTTTGTGCGTATGTATAAGTGTGTATATGCGTGTGTGTGTGAGTGTGTGTATGTGAGTGTGTGTGTGAGTTTGTGTGTATGTATAAGTGAGTATATGCGTGTGTGTGTGGGTAGGGGGAGGCCCATGTGAGTGTGGGAGGAATCCAGACTGCAGAGAGGCTGTAATCTGCTAGGTGAAGTGTGGATTCAGCAGCGCTGATAAGGCTGTGTGTAATCTGGGTGCAGTGTGGATTCAGCAGCGCTGATAAGGCTGTGTGTAATCTGGGTGCAGTGTGGATTCAGCAGCGCTGATAAGGCTGTGTGTAATCTGGTGTGCCCACAGTGTGATTCAGCAGCGCTGATAAGGCTGTGTGTAATCTGGGTGCAGTGTGGATTCAGCAGCGCTGATAAGGCTGTGTGTAATCTGGGTGCAGTGTGGATTCAGCAGCGCTGATAAGGCTGTGTGTAATCTGGGTGCAGTGTGGATTCAGCAGCGCTGATAAGGCTGTGTGTAATCTGGGTGCAGTGTGGATTCAGCAGCGCTGATAAGGCTGTGTGTAATCTGGGTGCAGTGTGGATTCAGCAGCGCTGATAAGGCTGTGTGTAATCTGGGTGCAGTGTGGATTCAGCAGCGCTGATAAGGCTGTGTGTAATCTGGGTGCAGTGTGGATTCAGCAGCGCTGATAAGGCTGTGTGTAATCTGGGTGCAGTGTGGATTCAGCAGCGCTGATAAGGCTGTGTGTAATCTGGGTGCAGTGTGGATTCAGCAGCGCTGATAAGGCTGTGTGTAATCTGGGTGCAGTGTGGATTCAGCAGCGCTGATAAGGCTGTGTGTAATCTGGGTGCAGTGTGGATTCAGCAGCGCTGATAAGGCTGTGTGTAATCTGGGTGCAGTGTGGATTCAGCAGCGCTGATAAGGCTGTGTGTAATCTGGGTGCAGTGTGGATTCAGCAGCGCTGATAAGGCTGTGTGTAATCTGGGTGCAGTGTGGATTCAGCAGCGCTGATAAGGCTGTGTGTAATCTGGGTGCAGTGTGGATTCAGCAGCGCTGATAAGGCTGTGTGTAATCTGGGTGCAGTGTGGATTCAGCAGCGCTGATAAGGCTGTGTGTAATCTGGGTGCAGTGTGGATTCAGCAGCGCTGATAAGGCTGTGTGTAATCTGGGTGCAGTGTGGATTCAGCAGCGCTGATAAGGCTGTGTGTAATCTGGGTGCAGTGTGGATTCAGCAGCGCTGATAAGGCTGTGTGTAATCTGGGTGCAGTGTGGATTCAGCAGCGCTGATAAGGCTGTGTGTAATCTGGGTGCAGTGTGGATTCAGCAGCGCTGATAAGGCTGTGTGTAATCTGGGTGCAGTGTGGATTCAGCAGCGCTGATAAGGCTGTGTGTAATCTGGGTGCAGTGTGGATTCAGCAGCGCTGATAAGGCTGTGTGTAATCTGGGTGCAGTGTGGATTCAGCAGCGCTGATAAGGCTGTGTGTAATCTGGGTGCAGTGTGGATTCAGCAGCGCTGATAAGGCTGTGTGTAATCTGGGTGCAGTGTGGATTCAGCAGCGCTGATAAGGCTGTGTGTAATCTGGGTGCAGTGTGGATTCAGCAGCGCTGATAAGGCTGTGTGTAATCTGGGTGCAGTGTGGATTCAGCAGCGCTGATAAGGCTGTGTGTAATCTGGGTGCAGTGTGGATTCAGCAGCGCTGATAAGGCTGTGTGTAATCTGGGTGCAGTGTGGATTCAGCAGCGCACTGATAAGGCTGTGTGTAATCTGGGTGCAGTGTGGATTCAGCAGCGCTGATAAGGCTGTGTGTAATCTGGGTGCAGTGTGGATTCAGCAGCGCTGATAAGGCTGTGTGTAATCTGGGTGCAGTGTGGATTCAGCAGCGCTGATAAGGCTGTGTGTAATCTGGGTGCAGTGTGGATTCAGCAGCGCTGATAAGGCTGTGTGTAATCTGGGTGCAGTGTGGATTCAGCAGCGCTGATAAGGCTGTGTGTAATCTGGGTGCAGTGTGGATTCAGCAGCGCTGATAAGGCTGTGTGTAATCTGGGTGCAGTGTGGATTCAGCAGCGCTGATAAGGCTGTGTGTAATCTGGGTGCAGTGTGGATTCAGCAGCGCTGATAAGGCTGTGTGTAATCTGGGTGCAGTGTGGATTCAGCAGCGCTGATAAGGCTGTGTGTAATCTGGGTGCAGTGTGGATTCAGCAGCGCTGATAAGGCTGTGTGTAATCTGGTGCAGTGTGGATTCAGCAGCGCTGATAAGGCTGTGTGTAATCTGGGTGCAGTGTGGATTCAGCAGCGCTGATAAGGCTGTGTGTAATCTGGGTGCAGTGTGGATTCAGCAGCGCTGATAAGGCTGTGCTAATGGTGCTGTGTTTAATAAGCACTGAAAGTCCATTATGGGGAATGCAATGACCCCCCCTCCTCCTATTTAAAAATTGGATCTAACTGCCAAATCTCAAACTGGTCCTCTAATTTGGACTATCTTACCATTTCACCTCTCTGTCCTTTCCCCTTGCTTCCACACGTCCTTGTTGTCATACAAACCAAGACATAAAAAAAGCAACACTTGGAGTGAATCGAATGACAAAACAGGGCTATTTTCCTTGTTGCTTACATGTAATTAATTGCTGACACATTGACCTTCTTAATACAGACGCAGCTGCAACAGTTTGACAGTGTTGAGGGAGCTGCAATTGGCTTCACACAGAGAATGCGCATGTGTGAGCATGCCCAGCGTGTGCTGCTGAACGCTGGGATCAGCTTCAGCAATGCTGGGATCAGCTTCAGCAGATCAGTTTCAGCAATGCTGGATCAGCTTCAGCAATGCTGCGATCAGCTGCAGCAACACTGGAATCAGCTTCTGCAATGCTGGGATCAGCTTCAGCAGTGCTGGGATCAGCTTTAGGAATGCTAGGATCAGCTTCAGCAATGCTGGGATCAGCTTCAGCAGTGCTGGGATCAGCTTTAGGAATGTTAGGATCAGCTTCTGCAATGCTGGGATCAGCTTCAGCAGTGCTGGGATCAGCTTCAGCAATGCTGGGATCAGCTTCTGCCTCAGCAGCATTTCAGATCTTCGTCAAAACCACCGAAAGACAGGATGTGACCCGCCCCTCAGGGGTATGACCCGTCAGCTGCCATTACCCGGGATGACCCGCTTCGCACCAACCATCGTTCGGAGCACCCCTCACTGCACTCCCCGCCCGGGAAGGGGAGCGAGGCGCCCCGTGTGTCGCCGTCACCACGGCGACGCTCCAAAAAGGGACAGCTCTTGACCTGTCGGGCGAATCCCATTACAGCCCAGATTAAAGTCTCCATCGGCAGCGCCACTCCGCTCGTTAGCGAGCCGCTTGTTTTGGGCGCTGTTTGCACCCTCGCTCTGGTTCCGCCCTACACCCCTCCTCTCGCCCCCCCGTCCCCCCGAGGCCACCCGCTCCTGCCGTCCCCTCATGTGTAATAAATGAGTCTGTCTGCGCATCCAAACTCTGCCGATTCACCCTCATTTCATCAGCCCCCTGTCCTGCTCCGGCACTAATGCCCCTCTCCTACGCCCAAAGCCTCCAGAGCCTCCATCTGTGTGTGGGTCTGTGCATGTGTGTCAGTGCATGCACGGGTGCATCTGCGTGTGTGTGCACAGGTGTTTGTGCGTGTGTGTGTGCACATGTGTTTGTGTGTGTGTGTGCATGCCTGTGTGTGCGTGTGTGTGTGTGTGCTCCAGGTGCTGTGTGAGTTTGCTTACTGCACACATTGTGATAACGTGCAGGTGGAGCCACCTGAGTAAATGAGCTAGCACTCGCGGGCATGGCTAATGCAGTAATTAAGCTAATAGCATCCCAGTGCACACACGCTGCGTCGGCTACAATTACGGCTAGCCTAGCCGCAGGCTAATCCATTAATTAAGCTAATAGCATCGCAGCACACACACAGGCTGCGTCGGCTACAATTACGGCTAGCCTAGCCGCAGGCTAATCCATTAATTAAGCTAATAGCATCGCAGCACACATACGCTGCGTCGGCTACAATTACGGCTAGCCTAGCCACACGCTAATCCATTAATTAATCTAATAGCATCCCAGCGCACACAGGCTGCGTCGGCTACAATTACGGCTAGCCCAGCTGCGCGAGACGGCCTCTGTGAGAGAGAGAGGCCGTCGTTCGGGGAGCGTTCGGACGGAACTTCAGCGATGAAGGCGGATCAGCTCGTCAACACGAGATGACCTCAGCACGGAGTTCCAGGGGAAAGGCATCATCATCATCATCATCAGCAAAGATCAACGCGCTCGGACTGAAGCAAGCACGCGCTCCAGGACCGCGGTGTCCGAGCGCTCATTCAGAAACACATTCAGGCTCATTCAGAAACACAAGGCTAAAACAGGGTGAGCGGCCCGGGCAGACAGGCTGACTACCCACACCTGTACAGGTGTGAGTATGAGATTAGGCTGGACAGGTGTGAGTATAATATTAGGCTGTACAGGTGTGGGTATGAGACTAGGCTGTACAGGTTTAAGTATGAGATTAGGCTGTACAGGAGTGGGTATGAGATTAGGCTGTACATGTGTGGGTATGAGATTAGGCTGTACAGGTGTCTGAGATTAGGCTGTACAGGTGTGGGTATGAGATTAGGCTGTACAGGTGTGAGTATGAGATTAAGGTGTATTAGGCCTGTACAGGTGTATGAGATTAGGCTGTATTAGGGCTGTACAGGTGTATGAGATTAGGCTGTATTAGGGCTGTACAGGTGTATGAGATTAGGCTGTACAGGAGTGGGTATGAGATTAGGCTGTACAGGTGTGGGTATGAGATTAGGCTGTACATGTGTGGGTATGAGATTAGGCTGTACAGGTGTCTGAGATTAGGCTGTACATGTGTGGGTATGATATTAGGCTGTACAGGTGTATGAGATTAGGCTGTATTAGGGCTGTGCAGGTGTATGAGATTAGGCTGTATTAGGGCTGTCAGGGTATGAATTACTGAGATTAAGTGCTGTATTAGGGCTGTCAGGTGTATGAGATTAGGCTGTATTAGGGCTGTACAGGTGTATGAGATTAGGCTGTATCGGGGCTGTACAGGTGTATGAGATTAGGCTGTATCGGGGCTGTACAGGTGTATGAGATTAGGCTGTATTAGGGCTGTACAGGTGTATGAGATTAGGCTGTATCGGGGCTGTACAGGTGTATGAGATTAGGCTGTATTAGGGCTGTGCAGGTGTGAGTATGAGATTAGGCTGTACAGGTGTATGAGATTAGGCTGTATTAGGGCTGTGCAGGTGTATGAGATTAGGCTGTATTAGGGCTGTGCAGGTGCGGGTATGAGATTCAGGTGTAGGGCAGTACAGGTGTATGAGATTAGGCTGTACAGGTGTAGGTATGAGATTCAGGTGTAGGGCAGTACAGGTAAGTACCTGGTAAGTGTCCCAGAGGCGGATAGTGCAGCGCAGGGGCAGCTCCCTCATCAGCAGGTTGTTCATCCAGCGGAAGGCGAACTGCAGGTACTCCACCTCGTACCTCTGGAAGTGGCTGTGCACGTCCTCTGCGGGAGAGACAGAGGGCAACTACTGAAGACAGGGGCAAAGGAGGGCTTCCCAACTTCCACAGAGCGTGTGTGTGTGTGTGTGTGTGTGTGTGTTTTTGCATGATGTGTGTGTGCACGTATGTGTGTGTGTGTGTGCATGTATGTGTGTGTGTGTGTGTGCGTGTATGTGTTTTGTGCGTGTGCGCGTGTGTGTGTATGTGTGCGCATATGTGTTTTGTGCGTATATGTGTGTGTAAGTAGGTGTTGTGTGCGTGTATGTGTTGTGTGTGTGTGCATGTATGTGTTGTGTGAGTGGGTGTGTATGTGTAAATGTATGTGAGAGTGTTTTGTGCGTGTGTGCGGGTGTGAGTGTGTGTGAATGTGTGTGTGTATGCGTGTAAATATAAAAGGTTGCTTCACATTTTATTTAATGTGAATCAACCTTGTACTCCGGGAGCCCAGCCCAGGGCAACACTTATAGCATCCAGCCTCCCCAGATTCACCACAAAATAACATCCAGCCTCCCCAGATTCACCACAAAATAAAGAGCTGAAGGGAGAGAGGGAGCGAGGGAGAGAGAAAGAGAGGGAGAGAGGGAGAGAGAAGAGGCCCAGTGCAGCGTCTGCAGTCTCACACAATAAATCACATTACAGAGCGTCTTTACCGCGAACCCCAATTAACCTCTTTATCTTCCTCCTCAGACGCCCCGTCTGCAAGCGGCCCGCACCCCGCATCTTAATCACACATCCAGAGACACGAACACGGCCCGCCATCCTCCCCGCCGCCCAATCCGAGCGCACGCTCTCCCTCTCCTCACGCCCCATTGGCCGCTTCTTAACGGCGGTCACCGAGGGGGCCGATGGGTCTCGCCCCGGGAATGCCGAAAGACCACGGGGACACCCCCCCGCATTCCGAAGAGGGGGACCTCGCACCCCGAGTTCGTTCGCACTCCGATAAAAAAAAATATTGTAAATTAAAAAGTCGACGATCGGGGGGGGGGGGGCCTGGCTTTAATGGGACACAGAAACATGACGTATCGAGCTCCATCAGGCTGCCTGTGGGGTGTTTTTTTTCTTTAAAACAAGCAGCCGCACGCTACGCCATTGTTGCCGAGCAACTCAATCGATGAGCGTGCGGAGCCCCGACTCGATACGCACATAGACGGGGTCCTCCCTCCCCGCTGCTAAACTTGCAATTTGTGATGCTTTGTAAAAAAAATAAATAAATAAATAAATAAATAAAAATAAAAATAAAATGTAAAAAAAAATTGTTATTTTATTCGCCACGCGTCCCCCCGTGTGTCGACTCTCACGACAACGGCAAGGAAAAAAAACACACACACACACACAAACGAGCCGAAAATAGTTTTCCAAAAAAATTATTTGACACCGAACAGCGAGGTTTCCTCCGTTCTGATAGTTTTTCCTCTTCCTCTGTAAATAGACAGCGAGCTGCTTCCTGTTTCCTGTTTCCTGTTTCCTCTCTCCTCGCCGTTCCCGCTAATCCGCTTCTCCGACGGGAAGAAGACGAATTTCAGAGAAAGTAAAATCGGGGCCGCCGCCGATGTTGATCGACGTCAGGCTCCGCGGGGAACGGAAACGGCGGAAAACGCGGGGGACCTCATACTGGAGCTACGGGGACCGGCGAGGATCCCCCCAGGGGACCGGGCCTGGGGCCAGACCGAAGGCACCGGAGGGTTTCGCGGGAATCCACTTCAGAGGAAGAGGATGAAGAGCGCGCAGAGCGGGAACTCGATGAAGCGTCATTGCTACCGCCGACGGAGTCATCGGCTCACCCGGCGACACGTTTTCGGTTTTTTTAAAATGCGCACGGCAACCGCAATGCCCTCTGGAGCCTGCGTAGGCAGCCGTGCAGGTGTCATGGCCGCCACTAGGGGGGGTGCTGCTCCAGTTCCCTGGGCAACCCCATGCCTCGGCAGCAGTTCTCTCTTTCTGTCTCTCTCTCTCTCTCTCTCTCTCTCTGTCCTGCTCTCTCTCTCTCTCTCGCTCTCTCTCTCTCTCACAAACGGCAGGGTCTTTTCTTCGTAACCCCAGTAGCGCACACCGCCTCCTCGTCCTCCCTCTTCTTCCTCCGCACCTCCGGTCCAGTCTCCTCTGCTCAAGCCTGACTCCCTCTCATTTCATCTTCAGCTCTCGCTCCCTCTCTCTCTCCCCTCGCCCCCCATCACCCCCCCCCCTCCCCCCCCCCCATCTCTGACTCGTAGAAAAATCAATTTCCCACCTCCTCCTCCGCGTGGGGAGGTCAGGGGGATGTCTGCGGTTGGCGGGCGGGTCTGATTGATGACGCTCACACATCAACCTCACAACCGCAACACTTTTTTTTTTTTTATGGGCCCCACCATCAATTACCATTCGACTTATTATTATGGCAAAACAATAACAACACGAAGATAATGGCCGGGCGGTAAATCAGGGCACGGGGGGGAAAGCGTCGAAGCACCCGGACGGGAGAAACACCTCACATCGGAGAGTTCAGAAGGTTCGTCCTGCGTGTATTTGTGGAGTTTTGGGAGAGGGGAAAAAAGAGTACAGAAATACGTAGTAGTGTTTGGAGACTTCAGAGGACACAAACACTGTACATGTGGAGAAATATGTGAGTGTCACAAATCCAGCCGGGGATTGTGAAATTGCTGACTTTCTACCCAAATCCTACCATCAATCCTGCTGACCAGCTCCTCCAGGGCCTTCACTTTGATCTGGATCCCCGGCTGGGCAAAAGTGTAGTTATCCTGGGGAGAAGACGGCAAAAAACAGAGTAAGAGATGGAGGACACTCAGGAGAGGACCACTACACCTTGCTCTCTCTCTCTCTCCCTCTCTCTCTCTCTCTCTCCCTCCCTCTCTCTCTCTCCCTCCCTCCCTCCCTCCCTCCCTCCCTCCCTCCCTCCCTCCCTCTCTCTCTCCCTTTCTTTCTCTCTCTCCCTCCCTCTCCCTCTCTCATCTCCTTCTCTCTCCTCCCTCTCTCTCTCCCTCACCTCTCCTTCTCTCTCTCTCTCCCTCTCTCTCTCTCTCTCTCTCTCTCTTGCAGGTCCTGCCTCCCGTCCTCTTTTATTAAACCGACGGCATTCAGAAAAACTCCCAGCAGCCCCCTGTTCTCCCACTCGAGCCGTGATTCTCCGATTTTTCAGAAACGGTAACGGTAGGCCTCAACTGACCAATAAACTTGAGGTGAGGGGGAGGGGGCTCGCGTCTGGGAGTGTCTCAGCGCAAGGTGGGCAAGACTCGACTCCAAAAGAGAAAGAGAGAGAGAGAGAGAGAGAGGGAAAGAGAAGGAGAGAGAGAGGGAGGGACAGAGAAGGAGAGAGAGAGGGAGGGAGGAGAGAGAGATGAAGAGAGAGGGAAAGAGAGAAAGGGAGAGAGGGAGAGAGAAGGAGAAAGAGAGAGATAGAGAGAGAGAGAGAGGACTTTTACGAGCACTCTGCAGAGGCTCACCGTTCCCCGTTTATATATTTTTTAAACATTTTTTGGAAGATGGTTTCCCGGGGACGTTACTGGGCTCAGACAGGCCCTACCGATGGGAGCCAGGTAGAGAGCGGTTAATTAGGAGGGATGGAGAATGCTGGAGGCGTGGGGGGCGCGTTTCCTGTCTGCCTCTCTCACTGCGGCCTTCGGTTCCTCAGGAAGTCAAAGCGTGGTGACGGCATCGCCACGACAACCCCACGCAGACCGCGCTCTGACTTTTAAAAACGGAATACCCTCTCCAGGGCTGGTGTCATTAGCATCAATGGAGCGCACCAACCGATCAGATTCTCCATCCGAATGGTGCTCGTGATGCAAGGGGCGGCAGTGTAGTATAATGGGTAAGGTGCTGGGCTTGTAACCGAAAGGTTGTAGGTTCGATTCCCAGGTAGGACACTGCCGTTGTACCCTTGAGCAAGGTACTTAACCTGCATTGCTTCAGTATATATCCAGCTGTATAAATGGATACAATGTAAAATGCTATGTAAAAGTTGTGTAAGTCGCTCTGGATAAGAGCGTCTGCTAAATGCCTGTAATGTAATGTAATGTAATGCACATTGGCTGGCTCAAACAAACAGACTGCAACCTGCACACAGCCCTGCGCTTGCTAAGGAAATCTCTAAACCCTTCAGTCAGATCATTACTAAGACCCTTAAGCCACTTCATATCAAGTCCCCTCTTCCAGGGGCGAGCGACAATACAGTACACGGCATCAATTAAAACAAAACACCTATCCAACAAGGTCTAGAGGACGTCACATTTAAATAAAGAATGTACCGAAACCTCGCGTTGAAATAAGAACGTCAATTACGAAGCTAGCGATTTAACGACTTCGCCTAAAACAAATCTACGGAACATAATACGGGGGAACAAAAAAAAATAATGAGCTATCGGGTGAAAAATGAAGAGGAGCTAATAAAGGAAGAAAAGCCATCGCAAGGGCTCGTTAGAGAGACAAGAGTCAAGCAAACTGAAGGCTTTAAAATGAGTCAGGAGATGAGAGAACGGGGGGGGGGGGGGTTTCTGAGCAAAGACAGAGTGTAACATCTGCTGAAGACGTGGCACAGTGCTGTGACACCAGACAGCGCTCTCGATGCTGACAGGGAGTTAAATCGTCCATCGGGGAGGCACAAGGGGGGGGCGGGGGGGGGAGGAGGAATAAGAAAGTAATAAAGTTCAAGTTCAGTGTTTTTAACAAAATGGAGGAGGGAAGGAACAGAAGCCGTCGTCATCACTATCATTAGCATCGGAGGACGAGGGGAGACAGGAGGTAATGGCACGTCGAAGAGGAGGAAGAGGAGGAGGAGGAGGAGGAGGAGGATGGCATTTAACCAAGCTGTAAGCAGAGGAACAGCTCTCTTAGGGAGCGAATGCCAGGAGCTTGATAAGAGAACTGAGCCACACAGAGAGGAGGCACGGCTAAGAGACCTGACAGAGTTATTATGTCCTCAAGAGGTAGTCGGGTGTGAGAAAGAGAGCGTGGCATAAAAGAGAATTGCATTTGTGAAGATCAGGAGCAGCAAATATGTTGTTGTGCAGAAAACCGCTGGAGGTATTGTGAGTACGTGAATATCACGTTGAGTCAGGTGACAGGAGGGAACCAATCAATCGTAGAGAGGAGGAGGATGGGGAGGAGTCTACAGCGAATGTTTAGGATTTGAACAAACGGTGAAGGGGGAGACTAAAACTTAACCTGCTGAAGAGAAGGTGTTTTGGAATATTTTTTTCAGAATTCTAAGTCAGCGTTCTAGAACTCCACTGCTTTCAGTTACCAGCGGTGACTGTGACATCAGCATTAGAATGTTCTGGTAACGTCTGTGTGATCTTAAACCTTAAAGCAGGCGTGTCAAACTGAATACCCAGGGGGCCGCAGTCTCTGCGGGTTTTTGTGGTTTCCTTTCAATCAGCTGCCAATTAAGGCCTTTGAGAACAAAGTGTGTGGAGTCTTCAGCCAATCAGAAACACCTGTGCTGAGAGCACCCCAAAAAAACCAGCAGACACCATGGCCCGACAGGAGTGGAGTTTGACACCTGTGCCTGAGGAGGGATGAAGGAGGGATGAAGGAGGGATGAAGGAGGGATGAAGGAGGGATGAAGGAGGGATGAAGGAGGGATGAAATCGGGGCTCAGGAAGGTCAGGATGGATCTGGGAAGGTGTGAGATCTGAGAGAGGTGTGAACGGGAAGCAGGAAGAGACGGAAAACTCCAGGGCACAGGAGAACACGGACGGACGGACGGACGGACGGACGGACGGACGGACGGGGGTGGGCGGGGGCCGGGGGGGGGGGGGGGATTCGGCAGGCGGGCAGCAGTCAGACCTGTATCCCGTCCAGCAGCTTGCTCATGCACCAGAAGCTGTCCGCCTCGATGTTCCTCTGACACTCCAGAGGAAGGCCGGCCATCTCAAAGTTCTCCACGTCCTCCTCTGGAGAGACAACACAGCACAACACAACAGCGTCAGTCCACACTCAAATCCACTCACCACAAGGCCAGATTCAGGAACACAGTGGTCTAGTGTGTGTGTGTGTGTGTGTGCGTGTGAGAGAGTGAGAGTGAGTGTGTGACAGTGAATGAGTGTGTGTGTGTGTGTGTGAGAAAGAGAGTGAAAGTGAGAGTGACTGTGTGTGTGCGAGTGTGTGTGTGTGTGTGTGCGAGTGTGTGTGTGAGAGAGAGTGTGTGTGGGTAAGCGAGAGTGAGAGTGTGTGCGCGCGAGTGTGTATGTGTGCATGTGTGTGTGTGAGTGAGTATGTGTGTGCGCGTGTGAGAGAGAGAGAGAGAGAGAGAGACAGATAGTGAGTGAGTGAGTGAGAGAGTGTGTGTGCGCGAGTGTGTATGTGTGTGTGTGTGTGTGTGTGTGTGTGTCCACAGCAGCAGTGTGAATACGTCCCAGGCCGGTATCAGACAGTGTGTTTGAGTCTCGGTCCCGGACCCTAATCGCTATTCCCTCCTAGTGCTCTCCCAGCGCCAGACCTGCAACACTGTTAAAGCGCTGAACTGAAGCTCATCGATACACAGACATCAGACTGGAGCACTGAGGATCGCCTCCGAACTTTCCAATAACGCACGTGGGACAATACTCTAACCCAACCCCCGCTACGCTCACTGGAGCACAAAGACAGAGGAAAGGGAGAGAGAGAAACAAAGGGATGAACTTATAAAGAGGGAAAAAAGAGGACTCAGGAAAGAGGGAGCAGGGAGAGAAGGAAGGAAAGTACCGAAAGATGTGGGAAGGAGGAACAGAGGATAGTCTGAGGACGGTTGAGAAGATGGCGGGCAGGGTTTTGGTTTTCTTTGGACAGGACAGGCCTTGTGTTTACTTTGAGGCTGTTTAGAGTGCGACACCATGTTAAACCCATCGACAAGATGACATCAAAACACTCTGCCAGTGAGACGCTGGCTGAATTAGGATTTGAAAGAGGGAGAGAAGGTAAGGTTCTGGCCTTTTCAAATCTCCTGTGACACCCAGCTTCAGACAGACAGATGGAAGGACCTGAACTAAGAGAGACTGTGTGTGTGTGTGTGTGTGTGTGTATGCGTGCGAGGGTGAATGAGTGTGTGTTTGTGTATGCTTGTGCATGTGTGTGTGTGTGTGTGTGCGCGTGAGTGAGAGTGCATGTGTGTGTGTGTGTTTGTGTGTGTGTGTGCATGAGTGAGTGTGTGCGTTTGTTTGTGTGTGTGTGTGTATTTGTGTGTGTGTGTGAGTGTGTGTGTATGTGTGTGCGTGTATGCTTGTGCACACACACACACACAAGCTCAGCCAATGTCTGCACGCGTGCAAAACCAACAGCCCAAATAAACACACAGAAGCTGCTCTCTCCACTGCGCACCAGGTCTGGGTTTAGACTGAGGCGGGTCGACTCGAGCATCACCCCCCCGCTCACGCGGAGCACGTCTGCCGACGGGACAGAAACGACACGCTCCCCGTTTCTTCTGCCGAACTTACAGCCTGAGATCGTTTCCGTTCGCTCAGAGAGAGAGAGAGAGAGAGAACCGGATAAACAGAGAGAAGGATAAAAAAAATAACAACATATCTCAGCGCCGACGCTCACGCCATCACGGTTCACATCAGGTTTGAAGCATCGATATAACCGCAAACCGCGAGCGTCAAATTAACAGCCTACAGGGGAAAAATAAATAAATAAAAAAAGAGCGGACCCACAATGCACCGCGGCTCTGTAATAGCGCTGTGGTGGCAGTTAGGGGAGCGTAGTTCTCCCCCTTGCTGCGAGCCACCCAGCTTAGCGCCACACAATCAACGTCACCAGCAAATATTTATGCTAAAATAACTGCACAGACGAGCAGCGCCTCTCCGGCAACTTCCCACGGTTCGAGGTCTTCGGGGAACAAACAGAAACTGTAACTTTTCCCTGGTGCTGCGGTGAATACGGCGTCTCACTGACATCGTGCAGCCATAACGTGAACATTATTGACCGCGATGCAAATCTTTATGGCTTAGCGTGTGACTCTGAAGCAGAATATAAAGAAATGTGTTTTTCATTAGAGAGGGCGCATGGCTTTCATACAGGAGCTACTGCGGTGATGTATTACATTACATTACATTAAAGGCATTTAGCAGACGCTCTTATCCAGAGCGACTTACACAACTTTTACATAGCATTTTTACATTGTATCCATTTATACAGCTGGATATATACTGAAGCAATTTCGGTTAAGTACCTTGCTCAAGGGTACAACGGCAGTGTCCTACCCGGGAATCGAACCTGCAACCTTTCGGTTACAAGGCCAGTTCCTTACCCACTGTGCTACACTGCTGTATAACTGTAATTGAGCTGCGTTCGCTAAATCCTCCTGTTCGGCAATCAAAAGATACCTTTAGCAGGCCTACCATCAACAAATCGTAACAGGGCACTTGTGTCACACCTCTGTTATATTTCCAGGCGAAGTTCTGATTTGATAGCGTTAATAAATATTTGATGACACCATTAAAAGACGGCAGCTATCAAAAATGGCAATTCAGTGAAATTACTCTCGTTGCTTTTGAATCGTAGAATATTTAACGATGGTAAAAATGTGGGGCTTTGCTCCTTGGTACGTCCTGCATGCCTCAGTCAAAGGCTACAGCACTGAGTAGATTAGGCAGTGGACTGAGCACACTGTGGATCTCCTCCCAATACTGCCGGCAGTGTCACCCTGGAAAACTCGGGGGGGGGGGGGAAGGGGGGGGGGGGTAGTCGACACAAAAACAGCCGTTTCTCTAAAATGGAAAAAACGCAAACGCGTGCGAATACCATTAAAATAAAAAACTGGACATCTTTTTTTTTTTTGATCGCAAATCCAGACACCTAAATTATAGAGCCAAAAGCACAAATTTCAGCGCACTAGATTACCGTTATATCAGCGACAGGTATACTGCGGTATTATCAGTGATATTTACAATCAGCGGTGATTCTTCCGGCATCTGAAATAATATCACAGAAGGAGACAGCAGGACTCCAGATTCGGTTGTGGGGGGGGGGGGCAGCGCTGTTTTTATGTCTGTCTCTGCAGTCCTGGCAGGGTAAATGAGGTGACAGGAGCTGAGGGGAGGTGGGGGGCTCTCTGTGGCTCTCTTAAAAAGCGGGCCGGAACTGGAGCCGGACTTGTTGATAACCATCTGATCACTGGCAAGCACCGCCTGCCCAGAACCCCCCCTCCCCCTAAACCCCCTGCCCCCCCCCACCCCCTCTTCATCACACCACTATCTGATATCCAACAGGCTGTGCGGCCAATAGCCCCGCTCACCCAGGACAGCTGCCCCCTCCCCGACACCAGACCCTTTGAGACACGCCGGACCCCCTGAGACGGGAGCCAGGGTCGAGGGCGGGCACCGCGAACACGCCGGACGGCCCGCGCGTCGCCCAGACCGATCGCCCGCCCGTCTCTCCTCCCGGAGCGAGAGAGGCACCGCCACCGCCGCCACCGCCACCGCCGCCCCTGCATCCTGGGCTAGGCCTGCCCGCACACTGGCGCTGTGGTGGTCCTGCGACAGCGCATCCGTGTGAGCACACAGAGCACGATGCAGCTGCGCATAATGGCAGCGTGCGGGAAAAGCCGTTTAGCGCCTCGTTAGCCTCCAACGGCGTGTGCTGGGCACTAACGCTGCCACAGTGTGGAGGCTTTTCACTGATAAAACACTAAATGCAGGGCCGATCGTTTTACAGGGTTCTGGACAAACAAGAAATCTAACATAGTAAGATACACCAGATCAAACCACGTTATATGTAACATATAAGTTATATGTTCATATATTTTAAACCAGACTGGCTTTCATATAGATTGTAGCCCATGTGGAACATGCGCTGAAGATGTGTGCTGTTATCAGGGAGTAAAGAATAAGCTTTCACACCAACAGCTATTTTCACTGGCTTAAAAAAAAAAAAAAAAAGCAGAATTACTTCCCAAAATACCCGATGTTGTTCAAGCTCGATGTTGTTTTTTTACGGGGCATTCCACCCCACAGTCAGGTGCAAATCCATCTGCGGATCCACAGGACCCACCGCTAGGACACGCGTGCTTTTATAAAATCACAGTACAGCGATCACAGGTAACACACAGAGTGTGACAGCAACACACATGGAAAGTGACACAGGTAACACTCGAAGAGTGACATAACACTAAATTTGACCTGTATGACAGGTCAAATTCAGTCTGGGAGATGTATGGGCATGTAATTATTGTACAAGAATTTTTTCTGTGTTATCTGAACAAATGCCATCCATATTGCGCCCCCCCCCCTCCCCAAAGAGAGCACCCAGGCAGCTGAGAGATCTGTCTAAAGTGAGCTTCGTAAGCCGCGTAGCTAATCCTACAGAGAAGAGCATCGGGTCCAACTGCACTCAAGGGGGGGCCTTAAAAAGAGCAAAACCAAAGAAAAAACCAAAGAAGAAGAAAAAAAAACCAAAGAAGAAGAAAAAAAATCCAAAGAAGAAGAAAAAAAAAAACACTCCTGTCAATAGGGTGCCCTTATCTCCCTCTTCTATGGATATGAGCCTGACAACATCTGGTACAAAAGACCATCAAAAGGGGCTTCACTGGGG
>NC_057943.1:5181469-5188969 GCF_018555375.3 Anguilla rostrata | reverse complement strand
CTTTATTTAACCAGACGGCTCAGCCACAGCCTGAGGAATCGATGTCCGTGGGGAATTCAAGGGACCGTGCGGCCAATCAGATACAGTGGGACACGGGCCAATCAGGGCCAGACAGTACAGCCGGTTTTTTGATGGGAACACCAGGAATAACACCCCTACTCTTTGGAAAAGTGACCCCGGATTAATACGGCATCTTCCACAGCACAAGAGCCCCATCACTCTGCTGAGTCATAGGATTTCTGTCTCGGTCCAGAGGGAAGAGTGCCCCCTACTGGCCGACAAACACCTATCCCAGGAGCAACTTAGCTTACCCAGGACCAGAGGCTCATTCTAATCGCTAATTTTTATCAGTCCTCGTCTCCTCTGTCCTTGACTGGCATGGAAATCAAAGTCAGCCATCTTATAAGGACATTCCAACCTGTTAATTGCTCCTTGAAGGAGCTCATAACTGCCCCTTCTGTCTGGACTCCATCACGGTTTCCCCTGCAGATTTATGGGGCCTTGCATAAAACGCACGGCGTCACTGTTCCATAACCACAGATCCCCACCCCCACCCCCGCACCTCCCGCACCCGCACCCGCACCTCTCGCGCTCGCCACTGCCCCACATCGATTTCCGCTGCCGCCGCCGCGGTCTGCCAAGGCCACCGTCTGGGCGCGAGACTGTTCTGCCCGCCCGTCTCTCCCGTGCATTTTAAATCTCTGCAGACGGCTGTGCAGCCCAGCGGGCATGTGCTGACAACAAGGGTATCGCCACCTCAGACACACTAACGACCACACTTAACTATTTAACACGCAATTAGAGTAATTAAGGTGTGATTAGAACGTTCTTAACTGTCACAGTCACCGCTGGTGGCTGAAAGCAGTGGAGTTCTAGAACACCGACTCAGAATTTTGAAAAGACATTCCAAAAAAAAAAAAAACTGACTCTTCAAAGGGTTAAGTTTGATATAATTCTTAAAGTCGAAGTCAAATTGAATAATCTGATTCTTGCATGTTCTCCTCCTTCATTAGAAAAAAAAAAAAGAAAGATAAAATGAAAAGCGTGGCGGTGAATAGCGATGGGGAGAATTCCAAATGTCTAGTCTGGCGCCCTTTGACCCCCTCGTGTCCGTGCTCCCCTGTTAAACAGCCAAGGGAGGCGTTTGACACTGCATGAGTGCCCCCTGCTGGACAGAACGCTGCACAACACACACCGACACAGCACAAATCCCCTCTTACTGCAGACACCAGGGCTTTCCTGATGCCACTTCAGTAACCCTTTGGAAGAGCAGGTTTTTTTGGGAATGTTTTTTTTTTCTTCCCCCCACAGTTCAAAGTCAGTGTTCCAGAACTCCACTGCTTTTAGTTGCCAGCAGTGACTGTGACAGCTAAGAACATTATAATGGCATATTTGCGATTTCGCACCTTACAGGTTTGTCTAATACATACATGCACGCAGATAAAGGACTGTGAGCAATAATAAAGCCAGCCCACAGCTTCCACCCTGACAATCAGGAAGGTGGGGTCCGTCACAGCTTGTCAACAGACGCTACCTAGAAGCTTAGCATTCTTTGGACCTCAACAGCCTCGCCCCCCCCCCCCCCCCCAACCCCCGAATACAAAAAACCCCACAAGGCCAGACAGGCAGAGGAACAGAACTCCTTCCATTTACACCGTAAGATTACCATCCCGCACACTCCTAACCCTTTAGCCGTGTCCCCCAGTCTGCCACACAGCACTTCAGCACACTTTAACTGCCAGTCATTTCAAAAAGGAGCAGAGAGAAACGCAACGAAACGCAGTGAGGAGAGCGAGAGGAACAAGAGGGAGGGAGACAACCCCCTCTCTCGCTCTCTCCCCCTTTCTGCCCTCTCCTTTTCTACTCTCTCCCTTCTTTTCTGGTCTCTCACTTTCATTTTCTGCCCTCTCTCTCCATCTCTTTTTCTGCTCGTTCTCCTTTTCTCTCTCCCCCTCTCCTTTTCTGCTCTGTCTCTCTTTCTTCTTGTCAGCTCTCACTCTCGCTTTATGTTTTTTGTTTCTGTTTTGTCAGTCTTACACTTTTCTTTCTTTTTTGAGTAAATAGTGGGGATTTGGAGGATATATTTTTCTTTTTATTATTAATAAAGAGAACTTTATTAATAATAAAAAAGTCTCCTTGTCAACATGCAGCGAATAGGAGACATTCTCACGTCACCTCCTACATATGACACTGCTGAATGCTGTCTGTATGTTAAAGACCTGGACCTCCCCACCCCTGCTGCCCGCACACCCTGGAGGGGGGGGGAGGGTACAGCACTCACCTCCTGCACCAGGGGCTGCTGGAACAGGGGGATCAGAGGGTTCGTCCTGGGAATGTCGATGTGGATCTGGGGGGGGGAACGGTGGAGAAAAAAAAGACGTGTCAAAACTTCACGGTCCCCAAACACAATCAATTACAGGGAAATATAAATGAATAAAACATGAACCAAACCAACACGTATTCCAGGAGGCCCTGCAGGCATAAAGGTGATGATCGATCAGCTACAGAAAACACACTAATGAGATATGAACCCCAGCACACACAGAGAGACCCCCCCCCCATTACAGCTCCTGACCCCGCTGTTATGTCAGGTTTGGCAAATAACCCCGAAACCCGGGCTCTAATTTGCAAGTAGAGGGCCTCATCAACCTCTGACCTTTCCACTGTAATGCCCTCTACGCCACTTCCACAGGACTGAGGAAGAGGAGGGGGTGGAGTCATGTTGGCCAAACAGGGAGGAAGGGTGCACAGAGGGTATCAGAGGACACGCACACCCCCACCCCCATTAGTGGAGTACCAGTAGGGGGGAGGGATGGGGGGGGGGGGGGGGGGCTTATAGGGCATTAGTGAGCTGCCCCAGACTCAGAGGGGCCACTGTGATGGACCTTAATGGCCACATAAATACACAAAATGGCCCCTCAGCCTGATTTACTATACACACACACACACACACACACATACACACACACATACACGGACGCGCACACACACACACACACACACACTCTCTCACACACACACACACGGACGCGCGCACACACACACACACACACACACACGGACGCACACACACATACACACCAATATATAGAGACAAAGCAAGAAAGAGAGAATGGGAGAGAGACAGGGAAAGAGAATAAGTGAGAGAGAGTGAGACAGAGACAGTGAGAGAAAGGGAGAGACAGAGAGAGAAAGACAGGGAAAGAGAAAGAAAGAGCGCAAGATATAGGGAGAGAGAGACGGAGAGCACAAAGGAAAGACGGAAGGTGGGAGAGAGAGGGGGAAGAAGGTAAACGCGGTGGATATCGAACACGAGTCCTACACCATTAACGTGAGTTTTATAGCCTGTAAGCGTATCGATTTCGGCCCTGGCTCATTAATGCCACGCCGTAGAGGAAGGGCGGGGAGAATCTCTCCTCTTTCGTTAGCCGTTACTTCTCCGGTGTGCGCTAGCGCCGAAGCCGCGGGCCGTTTATTCATATTCAATTAGCGCCGTCCGCGCGGCGGGGGCGGGTGGGGGGGGAGCGCGTCCGTCTGCCCGACCAACTGCCCCGCCGACCCGGTTGCCACGGTTTCAAAGCCGTTTCCCCCCACCGAAAGGGAGGCGAGCCCGGGGGCCTTCATGTTCAAAAAGACGCGGCCGGGCCTTCTCCAAAGCCCCCCCCCGCGATTCGCCTTCAAAAAGAGCCGCCCCCTGGAATATTTATACACAGAGTTCAGCCCCTTCCCAGCCCCTGAATATTTCAGAGCTTACAGAAAAGGCTTCTCAAAAAAACACACAAAATAAAGAAGATTAATAAATAAAATGGGGGAATTTATTTATTTATATATATATATATTTTTTTTGGCTTGTTGGGGAAAGCAGGTGAGGTGTGTCAAATGAAGCTCCTGTGTGTGGTACGGAATCTTCACAGCTGGGGGCAGGTTGGGGGGTGGGGGGTGGGGGGGGCTGGGGATACGGTTTCCTTTTTCATAACAACTTTAAAACAGTCAGACTCTCTACAACTGCAGCACCCTCTCACTCCCGGCTTCACACTGGTTTATGTATCTGTTGAGCTTTGGTGGACTCTGAACAGGACGCGCAGCAGGAATCCACACTTCCACACTTCCAGTGGGCGGCTGGTCTGCAGCACCTGTTCCTCGCCAGGCTTTTCCGGCAGACGCAGAAGCAGGAAAAGGCGAAACGTGAGAAAGCGGCATCGGCGGGTGTGTGTGTGGGCGGGTCTTACACACACCGCCAGCCTGGAGCGCCGCACACACGCCGGAGAGCTGAGGGGCTTTAATCACGGCGGGGTGAACACGACCCGCGCTGGAACGGCAGGGGGGGGGTGGGGGGGGTCTGGGGCGGGGTTCCGGGGCGGAGCTGGGCGGGCCGTGAGGTGGGGTTCTGAGGCGGAGCCACGGCGAAACGACCCACCTGTCAGAGAGACTGAGGCCTGCCTCCCGGGGGCTGGTGTTTAGGAAAGCTGGCAGAATTACAGGGCTCTCTGCCCAGAGAATGCCCAGCAGAGCACAGTCCCGCACCGCACCGAGATGTATGTACAGGCTGTTTTGGGAGCACTGGGCTGGGTTTACCTGTCTGAAGGTGTGTGTGTGGGCTGTTTTGGGAGCACTGGGCTGGGCTTACCTGTCTGAAGGTGTGTGTATGGACCGTTTTGGGAGCACTGGGCTGGGTTTACCTGTCTGAAGGTGTGTGTATGGACCGTTTTGGGAGCACTGGGCTGGGTTTACCTGTCTGAAGGTGTGTGTATGGACCCTGTTTTGGGAGCACTAGTGGTTACCCTGAGGTGGTTTGGCAGTTTGGAGCACTATTGGTTCCTGTCTGAAGGTGACTATGGGCTGTTTTGGGAGCACTAGGTTGGGTTTCCCTGTCTGAAGGGGACTCTGTGGGCTGTTTTGGGAGAGCTAGGTTGGGTTTACCTGTCTGTATGTGTCCCTGTGGTTCTCGTCAGTCCTGGAGTGGTAATACTGCTCAATGAAGCCAAAATACTCGTCCCTCTTCCTCTTCAAAACCAAATCCCTCCTCTCCATGTTGGCAGGAAGATAACCCTGTGAGGAAAGACAGAGAGAGAGAGAAAGAGAGAAGAGACAGAGAGAGATGGGAGAAGAGAGAGGAAAAAGGGATGGAGAGAGGAAAGAGATGAGTAGAAACGGAGGACCACATAGCAATAGGGAGGGACAGGGAGAGAAAGGAAAGAGGAAAGAGAAGGAAAGACAACAGTCATAGCAGGTTATTATTAGTCTGGGTTAACCGACATAGATAAATCACTCCTATAAGCATGTGTGAACGTGTACGCTTGTGTTCACCTGCAGGAGTGCACCGTATGCAGCTAGAGTTTGTAGGTAAAGGGCAAGCCTAGATTAGGATGAATAACCTGTTCTTGCCATTATGCATCCTTGTGTGCGTATGTATTTGGCATCCTGTTGTCCTGCTTGCTAACCTGTGCCTGCAAGCACCAGATCCAGCTCACTGCTGCCCCCTGGAGGAGGAAGGAAGCGCTGTGCTGCATCAATGTACCGTGTGCTGTAGCCGCTGCACCCAACACACACTCCCATTTCTGAGTCGATGAGCAGCTCAGGAATTTATTATTTTTCAGTTTTTTCACATTGCAATTCACTGAGTCACAGGGTTTAACCTGCTATTGCAGAGTAATCAGAGCCAGAGATCAGACCAAATTACAGCATAGCCAGCCCTCACACACATTCACATTCACTCACTCACTCACGCACTCACGCACTCACGCACGCACGCACTCACTCACTCACTCACTCACTCACTCACTCACTCACTCACTCACTCACTCACTCACTCACTCACTCACTCACTCACTCACTCACTCACTCACTCACTCACGCACTCACGCACGCACGCACGCACTCACTCACTCACTCACTCACTCACTCACTCACTCACTCACTCACTCACTCACTCACTCACTCACTCACTCACTCACGCACTCACTCACGCACTCACTCACACGGGCACACGGGCACACACACACACGTATGCGCAAACACACACGTACAAGCACACAAACATGCAGAAACACACACAAACATGCACACGCACACACATGCACACGCACACACACACATGCACACGCACACACATGCACACGCACACACACACATGCACACACACACACGCACAAACACATACACACGGACACGCATACACACACGCACACACACACGCACACACACAAACACGCACATGCACACATCCTTTAATCTGTGCTCTAAAACAGATGAGAGCTCAGACTGATATGTACGTACACAATTACACACACACACGCATTTATACATATGCTGAGAGACCAGCGAGGACTGGAGTGGAGTGATAAGAAAAAGCATCACTTTCATTTCCTCTCCCCAATCACTCCTTTTTTTCATCTGTCGTTTGGCCACACGGTGAGAAATAACAAATTAAGGACTAATAGGTTTGCAAAAAAACACACACAAATACACAAATACACACGTGCTAAGTGGGGACCCAGCACAGCTGTGCTCTCCTTCTGCGAAAGACTATTTTATTCCTCTCTTTCATCTGCAGGCCTCTGGCCCCTGCATCCATTCCTCCTCCTTATGATCATCTCTCTTTCATCTCAATCCCACTCGCTACCCACGTTTACCTCTCGTCTCCGCGTTCTGTTCTTCGCTCCGCGGCGTCTGAAACTCCAGCGCGGTTCCCCCGACGCGCGGCAAACGGCCATTCACTTCCTGAAGCCACACACACACACGCACGCACGCACGCACACACACACACACACATACACATACACGCACACACACACACACACACACACACACACACACACACACCACACACACACACACACACACACACACACACATACACGCACACACACACACACACACACACACACACATACACGCACACACACACACACATACACACACACACGCGAGACACGGTGGCGGTTTAACTTCCTGAAGCCGAACGCCGGCGAAGACGTTCAGACGGCGCCCGCTCGCCCCCGCTCTCCAGCGCGACGCAAACGGCGTTCCTCAGGGGGAACCGACGCTGCTGCTGGCTCTGGCCTCCGCCCAATCACAGCACGGGCAAGAGAGAGATAACCAGAGATCAAAAACCAGCGCAACGTTAAACGGGATTTTAAAAAGTACGGCCGTACGAAGCCGTTTGATAGCTACGTTTCTGAAATTAAAACGTTAAGTGTTTAGCAGGGACCCAGGCGATTGGTTCAATTACAATAGGCCACGTCCAGTCGATCCAACCAACAAACGTGTAACGGAGAAGAGCCTTGTTTTGCATTTTTTGGCCTTCCTTCCGAGTAGAGACCTTGCCTATAAAGAACATCTACAGTTCTTAGCGAGAAGAAAAAAAAAACCAATTACCTATGGAATTTAACAGGCCTTGCAAGCTGCAAATACACTCACTGTCTTCAAGTGCAATTAGCTCTGATGCACAGGAATGCTATTTCCAGGGAGCTCCACAAGCAAGAATTCCAGTTCAACAGA